>NC_061109.1:58433382-58551070 GCF_015104395.2 Macrobrachium nipponense
AGCGCCCACGTCATTCAATGAATTCATTGTTAAATGCGTTCTCCTCTTTATTTCGACGCACAGCATTAATTTTTAGTTATATAATATACACAGAACTAGTTTCCAACATAGCCTATTACTTGGCAAAGTTCTGACAATGATTTTTATCATTTTATTACTCATATATTTTAACTTGATCATTTTATAACTTCATAATGTATAATTTTCTTTAATATAGGTCTACTTTATTTAACACATTTAGCCTACATTCCCATGTTAGCCTACTAACAATATACTAAGTCAATACAGTACTAAACTTTTCTCAGAATCTGCACATTACTTAGCAGTGACTTTCATATTCTAAATTTGGTATTTCATAATTATTGCTATTAGTTTCTTCATCATTTATTTTTATTGTAGAGGGTAATTAACGAATTTCGGCGATCACGGGGCATTTGAATGTCGCCATCAAAACTTGAACAAAGCACAATGCCATCTATTGTGGAAAGTGAACACTAAACTATTCACTAATGGGATAAGCATTTTCAAGCATTGATAAAGATTTACGCTTGCACTTCTTACCTCTAGTATCATCTGATCTCATGGGTGACAGATCAAATACGTATGTAAATACACAGTTGTATGAAAAATTATCAAACTATATTACAAGTACATCGTTAAATGAGGTGTACCTGTGTGTGGCACTGACGACACTACCACTGAAGGTGTTACTGTGGTAACGTGCTGTGTATATACCAGGTGAGGTGATGCCAAATATCCAGATACAGACAGAGTCATCGTCGTCACCGCAGTTGCCCCATGAGTCACAAGAGCTGACAAAAAATGTTTCATTAGCCCTTGGAGAGACGGAGTGCCAGGCAACCCCAACTTCACCCAAGCCTGCTGCAAATCCCCAACTGTGGAGACAGACACAACTGAAGGAGCAAAAGACAGGTTAGTGGGAGGGATCCCACTGGCCCTGAAGGAGAAAGATCCCCTCCGGAGCGAGCAGAAGCCCCGAGTACAACTCTGAGTTGGCGTGCCTCCCCCCTTCCTCTACGCTCGACAAATCAAGTGAAGAAGCGGAAGGAGACATTTCCCCTGAAGGGGAAACAGCAAGATGGGGAAGCTTGCATGGTGGGAGGAAGGAAGACAAAGGATTAGTCACCAACGGAGCTGTCGGAGGCGTGTAACCCTCCGACTTCCCCACTGCTCTGCCGACCGAGAGATACAAATCTCATATAGATTACTAATTGAACACTCACGCCCTCGGCACTTTACGCAGAGAACGTTAGGGTCCACATCAATCTTTGAGCGGAAGCCATCACACTTCCTGCCCCCCCCCAACTCCAGGACAAATACGTTGCAAAAATGGGGGGCGATTAGGCTTATTTGAGTCGTGGGTTTGCATGATACAATATTAATCAAGCAAATAAAACACACAAACTTGCGAAAAAAAAAAAAAATCTCAGAGTTTTGGATTTTCGTATGACAACGATGGACAGAGCGAAAGCAGGTCTGCACACCACACAGCAGCCAAAAATATTGGACAAGCATTTACTGCCTAACTACCTTATTGTTATTCTTTTACGACCGATTTCCAGCTTATGCTGAAAGTAATTCCTTATGTAAAGGACTAAGGGTTTGTATTAAGTGTAGGAACAAAAAGGCCTCAATACAGAAACATATATGGAACATATCATCACCTGACTCTGACACATTCCACAACTGAAATTTCCCATTCCCACAAACTACGTACTGAGTCTGATGCCAACAAAAGGCAGTCCTTATCAAACGTATCACAAATATAATTTAGCATTACTTATGAAGACAGTGAAAGAGTGCCCTGTACGGGTGTGTATACATGTGGAAGTAAGTCTACAATAGATATGCAAAGCAAAGGCAAAATGTTATTAAATTACTATACCAATTCATCATTGTTATGAATGTTTAAAATGTTATCAAGTTTTACTAGATTATGTCATCATCATTCAAAAGGGTTCACTGTTAGGCAATTTTAATAAAGTTCTTGAGTCAAAAAATTCTGCACTGTTGTATAGATTTTTACTTCAAATTTTAAACAAAATAACCAAAAGAGAAAAAGATCATTTTTTAAGCCCAATAATTATCAAATACGTATCCTCCATTCTTACTTTCCCTCTAAATACTATGTACATCACACCTCCAACTTCATCCTTGTAACAAAGACAAAATCAGTCATCACCAAATATCAAAACAGTGAAATGATAATTAAATTCAAACTTAAACAAATAAAGAGATATTCAATACAAATGACAGTTCATGAATTCCATAACTACCAACAAGTACAGTTACAAAACTTACTCAATAGGAAATGATTTGTATAAAGTTACAAAAATTACTAAAAAGGAAATGAACTGTATCGATATCTCACTATCACAAAACACAATGCAATACCACTACAAACACATCACCCAAATAATGAACATTACCTTATCAAATGATTACAACTATCCTACCTTATAATCAAAGAGATTTATGCCTTTTCTTTTTATGGACAACTTTCAAATCTATGTAATAAACACATTGCACCTGGAAACAGATCAGGTGTCCATTTCTATACCATTCAGTATCAATCAGGAGCTATTAAAAAGTTCTGAGACTATAACATTGCAAATGATGGAACAGAGTAGTACAGGTATGGAAGCAAAGCAGAGGAGCATTGGTGAGCAGTGCCTTTACATAACCTATGCAATGCATGGCATCATTTAGTCATCATTAGCACCTGTGCTCCACAAGTTCTGTAACTGCATACACAAACTCATTAGCAGTTTGACTATAGATAGAAAGCAAATGTCAAATTCCATGTCTAACCCTTGAGATGACTCAGTAAAGTATTGAGACATGGAAAATGCTCTGAGCGACACTTAGCGCCTCAGGAGAGGAGAAAATAAATGTAGGACAAAGTGAGGCCAAAATGACCTTCAAGAACATTCCCAAAGAGTATCAAGGTTATTAAATATATTAGGCCACAACTCATCTCTTGAAATGTTTAGAGGTGTATGAGGAAGAACAACCAATATAAATGACTGGAGCTATAGGACAATGGCAATAGGATGCTCCAAAATGAGTCTTCTCAATGACAGATTGATAAAAGTAAGTTAGTTTTTCTGCCACACAAACATGACCATTACTTCTTGCTCCCCTTTACTTCCGAGATTTGGCTTTCTAAAACACCCTACTCTTTCCAAAGCTGAAATGTTGTATTTGACACCAAGGAGGGGTTTCAAAACAAATTGGAGGTAGTTCTTAACACACATCACCACCCAGACTTTCTAAGGTTGTTCCGTACATACTGGTGCATAAAAGGTTACTTCAAAAGGGAGGGCAGCCAAATCTAAATCAGGTAGTCCAAATTTTTTGTATACATGATCTCAGAACTTTTATCACACCTTGTAACTGGAAAAAGAATTTAGATGATAAAAACAAATTCATGACCTGACCCTGTGATAGGCTACTTCACAAAAAAATACTTTACACTCCCATGTCATATCATTAATTAATGTTCTGAATTTGTTGAAATATGGTCCCAACTTGGGAAAAAACTGTCTTCACTTGGTACACGTATCTTCCTAAATCAGTATTTACTATTTTTTGCTTATTCAAATATGTCATATTGGTAACTGCCAGTAATGAGAATGTGCTATGTTTGTTTATTCAAATATCTGCTATATTTGTTTATAAGTCTAAAAGAATACGAAGGTTTTTCAAGTAATGCAGTAGTACTCAAGATGATTTAAGGCAAACCAGTTAAACACAGGAGGAAACAAGAACACATCTACAAGAACCAACAAGAGTTACGTTCAATATTCCATGCCGTTATACTGACAAAAAAGGAGTTAAAAGACACGACAACTTTAGGTACTAACATTACTAACTACCATTCACTTTGTGTGTGCACTCACCATGCTCATTGCAGGAGATATAATTTCAATTATAATACTACCTCGCAACAGGTTTTCCAGCCAATGCTACAATACAACACTCAACTTACAGCTTAAGTTTCTTTTTTGTTCATTATTAATGGTTTCAATTTCCTCACAACTATTTTTTTATATTACACAACAGAAAAATACCTCATACACTGTAAGCCTAATCTATATATATTCAAGAGAAGCAGCTTGATATTGCACTTCCAAGCACTTTATGCCTCAAGATTAATTTTATTTCTGCTATCAAAATATCTAGACGCCAAAAACTTGATTTTCTGTCAATCTAAACTTTTGAGGGCTGCTACTTATTTTTTATTTTTCAAATATAAATATGTTTTATTAATACCCTTTTCCCCATGAGACATATACTCTGACAAACAACCAATAATGTGGCATGTGCATCATGGATTTTTATATTTTCATCCTTCCCATTTTGTTTCTTCTCTGCATGCCTTTTGGTTTTTTCCGTAAACATTTACTTCATTCATTTCCAATAACCTTCATTTTCTGACTCATGCATAAACATACAAACAAAGATACATTTAGGCACTACTGCTTTGATTAGCCACAACCTCCCATGCTCAAAAATCAGTGAAAAATGAAACAAGAAAATCATACCCTACACCTGAAACTATAACTGAACAATATGAGTAATAGATGGATATAAATTAGCTACATTTAAAATAAGTAAAGATTTTATAATTGACAATTAATCATTTTCCACCACCTTTACCACAAAATAACAAATTTCAATTAGTGTACTGAGATTTTTATAATTCACATTTCCTAATTGCATTTCAGGAGACTTAGTTTCTGCTAAGGGTATCCAACAGATTTCAAAAGGAAATTTTACTGGTCTGGATAAACCCGCACCATGGAGCTTTGGTTGACTTGATGCAAGTAGAGGCACTTTATGTATTTTCCCCATATTCCTTTACTATTTTTTTCACCATTTGTATTTTGACATTCTTCTGTGACTGTTTTATCTAAGCAGGTCTTGACCAATTTGAGTAATTCACCTTAAAAGAATACATCATCCATTATTTTTTTTCATGAAATTCCTAATGGTCTCTTTTGGTAGAGTAGTTGCTGTTTCATCCTCAAAGGAGTTATACTCCATGGCATGTGCCATCATCCCATGGTGACTAGACTAATATCAAAGAAATATCTTTTAACCTGGTCTTGTAGCCGGGTATTATGCCATAACGATAAACACTATGACACATGATAGAGTATATATGGATTCGGTATTGATTCCAGCATAGAAGTTGTCACTTCCCTTCTGCAGTCCTTGTCTCTACAAAGATCTGATCCCAAAAGACTTCCAATTACTTGATCCCTGAATAAGGTATGTACTTAAACTTTTATGTACCCCTCAATTCAATGGACCTAACACAACCACAACCCACATGCTTCAAAAACCAATCTTCCTGGCAGCATTAGCATCAGGAGCCAGTATTAGTGAATTGGGCTCTCTTGGATGGGGACGATATATCACACAAACTGCTGATAATCAATTACTACTGTCCCTTGGTCCATCATTCCTGGCCATGAGGATCCTTTAAGAAGGAAATCTCCTAATCTTATAAGAAAACTCAATTTAGCAGACAGAACATTATGCCAGGTTCTAGCACTTAAGGTTTACCTAGAGGTCACAACAAACATCCCAGAAGGTCCAATTTTCCTACATCCTACCACAAATAAACCACACTCTCTACAAGGGCTAAGAATAATTTTAGTGACCCTCATTAAAAAGGCTAACCCACATTCCTTCCCTAGATCACTAGGAAAATAAATAGTATATCATTGGCCTTCTTCAGAAATGTATCTTTTGAAGAGGTCTCTGAATGTACTCGGTGTTCATCACAATCAGTATGCTTGAAACAAATTCGACTGCACTGTGTATCAGTAGGTGGTATGGTTAGTCCTGACCCCATAGGTGCTACGGCGGAAAACCAGGGGTCTACCTAACAGAACGGTATGCTGACTATCACTGGGGAAGATGCATCAAGACCGCTTAGGTAAGTCACTATAAAACTTTACACTAAAAACATATCTTCTTGCTTAGTTTCACATTCTTTTTACTGAAACTGATGTCTTGACCTTGGAATGGAGATGATTTAGTTTTAATTTTGAGATGGTTGGGATGGAAATTTTGGGAGCTTAAGTTTTTCATCACCTGTCAATTTCTTGGTAATACTCCTTGGAGGACGAAACAGCAACTACGCTATAAAAAAAACTGGTTTTTTCATTAGGAAAACTATTTTTGGCAGTCGCTGTTGAGTCCTCAAAACCCTCCCACTTCCTTGACGAAAAGCTATGAGATTTGGGTAAAGGTTTACCTTGCATTGGCCAACAGCATAATGGTTCTTGGTCTGATGCACATGCGCAATAGTCGCTTCTTCTGCAGTTGTCACATAGGAAAATGGGTACAGCTTCACTGAAGACAAGGCAAAATGCATTCTTGTGTTTATGTCCATTATACTCTATCACATGTCATAGTGTTTATCATTATGGTGTAATACCTGGCTACAAGTGCAGGAAGATATTTCTTTGATATTAGTATAGTCACCGTAGGGTGCTGGCACACACCATGGAGGGTAACTCCTTTGAGAACCCAACAGCAACAACCAAAAATACGGTTTTCCTACATCAAAACTTGTTATTTACTTCTCACATAGGAATAAATCCCTCAGGTAAGCCTTAAGCAAGACTAGAACTCTGACCTATTGGTCTCATTTCAAATCTATGTGAATATAATAATAAAATCCTAAAATGGAAGTGTTACTTTCCTGTCCAGATAAGTTACTGTCTTCTCTTTTCAATTTCTAACCATATGCAGATTTACTTCGGAGCTTGGTAGAATCCCTGTAATTATCAAGACCTATGGTATTTACTTAGATTATTTCTTGCATAATCTTCACAATTCTGTCAAGATGTCTAGTACCTCTTAAAGGTTTGAACACTAACTTCTAGGTCCTGACCTCACCAAGAAGAAAACATTTTTCACTTTTCAACATCCTTCCAAAATAAAACACTGACCCAGAAGAGATATGATCTACCATGCCAGCAATACTATGTTGTACAATAGAATACCCTACATGGCAAAGGCCATTAGTGCTTCTGCCTAGGATACTGCCCAGGGCATGAATTAAATAATTTGTCAAATACACAACCTGATAAGTAGTAGTAAGAGGAAGAAGCTTCAATTGTCGCAGATTGAGGAGTACATGTGGATTAAAGTGACAAAGCAATAAAAGGCAACAAATGACTAAGTATCCATGAGGTCTAGTGATAATGTGGATGAAATTGACTATGTGATAAAAGGCAACAAATTACTAGGTATCTATGAAGTCTAGTGATAAAGGCATGTTTCATTAAAATGCTGTCACATCATGCCATCTGGAAGGCAGTCTAAACAGATACAGAGAAGAGCGTCACCAAATTAACTCAAATGTTGAAGAAAAAATCACACGTAGCAGTTAGGTAATAAAACTTTAATCAAACCAAAGATATGACATTCGTGCAAAACATCTTGGTAAGAGCAATGTTTCAGATATTACTGCATTGCAGAAAAGAAGAATAGAAACAAAATAAATGCATACAATTATCTAAAATTCATAACTTTACAAGTTACCTGTGAAGAAGAAGAAATATCCTGAGGCAATTGGTGATACACATACACACTGAATTTCTCTTTCCAAGTGACATAAGGAAAATGCAAAGTGCAGAAAATAATACTTAAGACATTTAACCTTTCGTCCAGTATCTCCAGCTCTTTACTCTATTTCCCTTTTGACCATAGGATTATTCAATACTACCAATATACTTGTTACTTGAACAAAAGACCTCTTGGCCTGTTCCATAAAAATGCTATCACACCCCACATATTATAAATAACTACAGATTATTAATAATTATAGACTTATTGCAGAATTCCTGAAGCAACTAACTGAATCCGTAACTCAGAATTTGGCACACACATTTCTACCTTAAAATATTATCAATATTTACTATGGAAACCCTGAAACCCATGGACAAAACAATGGCAGAAATCAAAAAGTACCTAATTTTTTTTCTCATCTTTTCTGTGGGACAAGGAAGCAAGAAGGTGGGAGATACTACAATTACATTCATAGTATTTTGAAACCTACATATCCTTATTGTTGTCTTATTTTTTTCAAAGCTTGAAATCCAACTTCAATACCATTAGTATTGTATACGTACTTTTACAGACGACATAGGTGTTATTTACAATTTAGTTCTTAGAATAATAATAATAATAATAATAATAATAATAATAATAATAATAATAATAATAATAATAATAATTCATTTCTTTCCATCATTGCTGAGTTTTGCTATTTACCCATAGATAGACCCTACCCCATCAGGAATAGGTACTCATTTACAGCTGAGAAGACAGGAAATTATGGTAAAGATCCTTTCCCAAGGAATCAATGCCAAGGAGAGCAGTTACCCATCCAACGACTGACCAGTCCCAATGTTGCTTAACCAGTCCATTGACAACCTAACCCACTCTGCCATGGCACCACATGAAGATGAGTGGCTCAAGAGTTCATGGGAAGAAGGACTGACAAAAGTAAATGAAGACCCAGAAATAAACAAGATCAGGACCTAAGAACCAGATATGTTCAAAGAACGATAGATGGAAATAACATCTCACCCACAAGTAGGAAGTGCAATACGAAAAATGAAACCATAAACCACATAGCAAGCGAATGTCCAGCACTTGCACAGAACCAGTATAAAAAGAGGCATGATTCAGTAGCAAAAACCCTCCACTGGAGCCTGTGCAAGAAACATCAGCTACCTTGCAGTAATAAGTGGTAAGAACACCAACCTGGAGTGATAGAAAACGATGAGGCAAAGATCCTCTGGGACTATGGTATCAGAACAGATAGGATGATACGTGCAAATAGACCAAAAATCATAAAGAAAGTATCACTCATTGATGTCACAATACAATGGGACACCAGAGTTGAAGAGAAAGAGAGGGAAAAAATGGATAAGTATCAAGACCTGAAAATAGAAATAAGAAGGATATGGGATTTGCCAGTGGAAATTGTACCCATAATCATAGGAGCACTAGGCACGATCCCAACATCCCTGAAAAGGAATCTGGAAAAACTAGAGGCTGAAGCAGCTCCAGGACTCATGCAGAAGAGTGTGATCCTAGAAACGGCGCACATAGTAAGAAAAGTGATGGACTCCTAAGGAGGCAGGATGCAACCCAGAACCCAAAAAAATTATGTACAGTGGTACCTCGACATACGAAAGGCACAACTTACGAAAAACTCGAGATACGAAAGCAAATACGAAAAATTTTACCGCTCTACATATGAAAAGTTTTCAAGATACGAAAGGTTGTTGCTGTAAAGTCCCAAGATTCGCCTGGACCACCGAGAACATTTTTAAAACTCCCGAGGCCCCCAGCTGAGTAAACTCGCCACCATCCTCCCACTCTCCCATTGGTTCCTGATGCTAGTCACCCCATAAGATCCGGCTCTCCTACTGGTCAGCATCTACCCCTTTGTGCTTTAAGTATTCTATTGGTAAAAGGACGCTGTAAATTGAAAAACTTATTCATGCAACACATTTAATAAAAAAAAACATTAGGTAAAGATAGAATAAAGAATAGAAATGAATGGTTATTATACTGTTTGGTAGTTTCAGTAGTTGAAGAGTTAATAAAAATTTATGGCTTACTGTGTAAAGTGATTGCTTGGCGATCGTTTGATACTCGTAAGTGCTGGATGTAAACAGAAGTTTGGAAGCTTTTTCTTGTTTGTTTATTATAGTTAATGGTTACTTACTAATTATTTGAAATAAGTACATGTAATACATTTAATAAAAAAAATTGTGAATTAGATATCATAAAATATAAAATAAATCAGACTGCCACAAATACGTATTTTTTAGAATTCTTCTTCTGCTTCAATACTACGTTACGTATATGTTTCATTATAGCTGTCAGTAACTCGGTATCTCCATTAGGTAAAGATAGAATAAAGAATAGAAATGAATGGTTATTATACTGTTTGGTAGTTTCATTAGTTGAAGAGAGATACTAATGAAAATTTATGGCTTACTGTGTCCTAGGAAAAGTGATTGCTTTGCGTTCGCTCGGTACTCGTAAGACGGTAAGAGTTGAATGTAAACAATCGATTGGAAGTTTTTTTTTTTTTTTTGTGTGTATTATAGTTAATGATTCATTAATAATTATTTGAAATGAGTACATACTGATTATTTATACATTTTATTGGCATATTCTAAGCTTTTAGCTTCTTAGGTTTAGATGTCAGAATCATAAACTAGGCTACAGTAGCAACCGCTAACATGGGCTAGGCTTATTGCTAAGGGACATATGCTAAAGTCCTAATATATGCAGTAAAAATGGGGTTGAACATTACATGCAGTTGAATATTACTCAAGTATGTACAGTATTTTGCCTTTTTGGAGTCATATTTCTTCCGTCGGATCGGCGTCGTAACCCTAGAACATGTGTTTTAGGCCTGGAAATATAATTTACTGGGTGTTTTTGGAGGGCTTGGAACGGATTAGCCATTTTACATGTAAAATGTGGTCCAAGATACGAAAACCTCATGATACGAAGGGCGCCTCGGAACGGATTAATTTCGTATCTCGAAGTACTACTGTATATATATATAATAATAATAATAATAATAAGAGAAAAAAGGGAAAAAATGGATAAGTATCAAGACCTGGAAATAGAAATGAGAATGATATGGGATATGCCAGTGGAAATTGCACCCATAATCATAGGAACACAAGGCACGATCCCAAGATTCCAGAAAAGGAATCTGGAAAAACTAGAAGCTGAAGTAGCTCCAGGACTCATGCAGCATAGTGTGATCCTATAAACTGTGCACATAGTAAGAAAAGTGATGGACTCCTATAGAGGCAGGATGCAACTCGGAACCCTACACTATAAATACCACTCAGTCAAATTGGAAGACTGTGATCGACCACATATATATATATAATAATAATAATAATAATAATAATAATAATAATAATAATAAGAGAAAAAAAAGAGAAAAAAAGGGAAAAAATGGATAAGTATCAAGACCTGAAAACAGAAATAAGAATGATATGGGATATGTCAGTGAAAATTGTACCCATAATCATAGGAACACAAGGCACGATCCCAAGATCCCAGAAAAGGAGTCTGGAAAAACTAGAGGCTGAAGTAGCTCCAGGACTCATGCAGAAGAGTGTGATCCTAGAAACGGCGCACATAGCAAGAAGAGTGATGGACTCCTAAGGAGGCAGGATGCAACTCGGAACCCCACACTATAAATAGCACCCAGTTGAATTGGAGGACTGTGATAGACCCAAAAAAAATAATTAATAATAATAATAATAATAATAATAGAGCCAAAGCACATTAAGAATCAACAGTAAATTAACAGGAATAAAGGATACCAACAGAACAAACTATTCGGAACCAACCAGAAAAGACTATACAGCCAACTAAGAGGGGAAGACAACAACCAGGAAATTCCTGAAGCTGAACCAAGTAAGACATTGTGGGGAAACATATGGAGCAATCCGGTATCACATAACAAACATGCAACATGGCTCCAGGAAGTCAAGGAAGAAGAAATGGGGAGACTAAAGATTACCAAGATCACAACAGACACAATCAGACACCAACTAAAGAAAATTCCCAACTGCAAAGCCCCAGGTCCTGATGAAGCCCATGGATACTGGGTCAAAAACTTCAAGACCCAACACCCACGAATAGCAGAACAACTCCAGCATTGTATCACAAATCACCATGCGCCCAAATGGATGACCACAGGAAGAACATCCTTAGTCTAGAAAGACAAGAGGAGGGGAAATATTTACAGTAACTACAGGCCTATCACCTGCCTACCAATAATGTGGAAGTTACTAACAGTTATCACTAGTGAAAGGATATATACAGTGGACCCCTTGTATTCGCGTTCTCCAGATTCGCGGACTAACACATTCGCGGATTTCTCTCGGGAACGTTTCCCTGCATTATTCGCGGAAAATTCGCACATTCGCGGAATTTTTCTATGAGAAATATCCGCAAATTCCTGGTTTTTTAAATTAATTTCATTATAAAATGCACTTTTTGTGATAAAACTTAAAAAAACCAAGTACGTATCAAAATTTTTAGTAGGTTTTTCTTGAGTTTTAACTAACAAAATAGGCTGTTTTGAGCATTTTTATAGGGGTTCCAACATTCACAGGTTCTAACTATTCACAGGGGGGTCTGGTAAACATCCCCCGTGAATACGGGGGAACCACTGTATACAGTGTTCCACCCATATTCGCGGGGGATGGGTACCAGACCCCCCGCAAATAACGAAAACCCAAAAATAGCCGAAACCTCTCTATAAAAATGCTTAAATCTGCCTATGCTGTTAGTTAAAACTCAAGAAAAACACACTAAAAATGTTTATTCCTGGTTTCTTTTATTAGTTTTATCACAAAAAGTGCATTTCATAATGAAATTGATAAAATCTAACAGGAATTTGTGGATATTTCTCATAAAAAATACAGCCAATAAATAAATTTTCAGCAAATAATGGGAGTATATGTTCCAGAGAAAAATCCACAAATATGTGAGTCCCCGAATCTGGAGTCACAAAATAAAAGGGGGTTCCTTTACAACTATGTACCTAGAGGATACAAACACTATCCCACCCCCAACAGAAAGGCTGCATAAGGAAGAACAGTTAGGGAACCACCTAATCAAGGCATGGATTGACTACAAGAGAGCCTTTAACATGATACCACACATTTGGCTAATAGAATGTCTTAAAATATATGGGGCACAGAAAAACTCCACCAGCTTCCTATAAACTACAATACTTGGGCACAGAAAAACTCTACCAGCTTCCTATAAACTACAACACTTACTAGTTCTGGAATAAGGGTAGCAGGGGTTAACATCAGGAGAGGGATCTTCCAGGACAACTCACTGTCCCCACTGCTCTTTGTAGTAGCCATGATCCCCATGACAAAAGTATTGAAGATAGATGCTGGGTACCAACTTAAGAAAGGAGGCAACAGAATTAACCATTTGATGTTCATGGACGACATCAAGCTGTATGGTAAGAGCATCAAGGAAATAGTACCCTAATCCAGACTCTAAGGATTGTATCTGAGGACATCAGCATGGAGTTTGGAAAAGAAAAATGTCCATGGTCAACATTCAAAAAGGCAAAGTGACAAGGACTGAAGGGATAAAGCTACCAGATGGGAATAGCATCAACATATAGATGAGACAGGATATAAATACTTGGGAATAATAGAAGGAGAGAATATAAAACACCAAGAGATGCAGGACATAATCATGAAAGAATATATGCAGACTCAAGGTGATACTCAAATAAAAACTCAACGCCGGAAATATGATGAAAGCCATAAGCACATGGGTAGTACCAGTAATTAGATACAGTGCAGTAGTAGCATAGAGTGGATGAAATGAAGGCTGAACTCCATAGCATAGACCAGAAAACTAGGAAACATATGACAATACACTAACCACTACACCCAAGAACAAATATGGACAGACTATACATAACTCGAAAGGAAGGAGGGAGAGGACTACTAAGCATAGAGGACTGTGTCAACATCAAGAGCAGAGCACTGGGGCAATATCTGAAAACCAGTGAAAACAAGTGGCTCAGGGGTGCATGGCAAGAAGGACTGATAAAAGTAGACAAAGACCAAGAAATATACATAGACAGGAGAATGACAAGCAGAACAGAGGAATGGCACAATAAACCAATGCACGGACAATACATGAGACAGACTAAAGAACTAGCCAGCGATGACACATGGCAATGGCTACAGAGGGGAAAACTCAAGAAGAAAACAGAAGTAATGCTAACAGCGGCACAAGATCAGGCCCTAAGAACCAGATATATCCAAAGAATGATAGATAGAAATAACATCTCACCCATAAGCAGGAAGTGCAATGTGAAAAACGAGACCATAAACCATATAGCAAGCGAATGTCTAGCACTTGCACAGAACCAGTACAAAAACAGGCATGATTCAGAAGCAAAAGCCCTCCACTGGACTCATCAGCTACCTTGCAAAACACAATCAGGCAAAAATCCTCTGGGACTATGGTATCAGAACAGAGAGTGATACGTGCAAATAGACCAGACGTGACCAAGAAGAAGGTATCACTCATCGATGTCGCAATACCATGGGACACCAGAGTAGATGAGAAAGAAAGAGAAAAAACTGTTAAGTATCAAGACTTGAAAATATTAATAAGAAGGATATGGGATATGCCAGTGGAAACTGTACCCACAATCATAGGGGCACAGGTACGATTCCAAGATCCCTGAAAAGGAACATGGGAAAAATTAGATGCTAAAGTAGCTCAAGGACTCATGCAGAGGTGTGTGCTCCTGGAAACACCATAGTAAGAAAAATGATGGCTTCCTGAGGAGGCAGGATGCAATCCGGGACCCCAACCTAAAAAAACACCCAGTCGAATAGGATGACTGTGATACACCAAAATAAAAAGAAATAAGAAAATTATAATAATAAAAATTTCATTTCAACTCCCACACTTTCAAAATTATTCAAAGGTAACATTTAGATAAAGATAAAAATAACAATAATGTGAACCACATTGATATAACTATACACTATGAGTGTGACCTCACAATACTAAAATTTCTAACGCCTTGCATCTACGTAGTTGCTAATTCACGATTTTCCCCATTATCATTTACCCCTCCTCTACATTCATAGAAACCTCTGCTTCTAATGCCTTTCATATGGTTACTAATTAATGAACATTACTTATTTTTTCCCACTGTCATTTACCTCTAACAGTGTGCAAGATAAAATACTATTTCCAAGTTTGGTTACTATCACCTGAAACACCCAACACTGTCATCCACCTAAAGAATTAACTATCTGCCACATTTTCATTTTTTGCTTTAGGTGACGAGCCTGATGCGGCCATCATATGCCATCTCGGTGTTCTCTGTATGAAAAAGAAAAATAATGTCCATAGAAGCATGAACAAAATGAAAAGGACTTTTCACACAACTTGTGAAATTCATCAAAGTATCCCTCTGTATGTTTAAAGTCAATTTCGAACAACTGTTTTGGACAACTATATATGTAATGTTACTGCCAAGAGTAAGAATGATCAAGAACAAAGAAACTTAACTTATAACACTACACTCTACTCCAACAGCCTTGTATTTAGTTCTGATAGTGAATCTCTTCACATTCTAGTCCGCACAACAAACTTTCGTGTCAAAGGAGAGAATTTCCTTTGAAATGTAGTAATTTGCTGAATTACAGGCTTCTACTCCCAAAAGATGAATTTCTAATTTTCTTAACATGCCTCATTTGCTTCTTATGATAGCATATCAAAGAAGACATAACAGCTTGTATATTCAGAAACTTTTCCAATTGATCATGCAACTACAACTAACAAAACCTAAGTGAAAATCAAAAGAAAATCATACTACTAAGAGTCACAGAAGAAGGTTTCATAAAGTAACCATGCAAGCAGACAGGAATAATATAAATATAATAAATATGCATAGTACAACTGCATGCAGTGCAACCTTTTCAATACTTCTTCATCTAAAAGAACACAGGCCAAAATCACTCAAACGACATATTCATAATGTGCGAGAGTATGGAAAGAATAAATCCAACTTTAAAATACTAAAATTCTAGAATTAACAATAATGAAAATCATATCAGTCTACACTATATATACAGAGCTACATAACCTGCTTCTCCTGTGTACCCCCAACAGGTTGACCACTGTCATTTCCTGCGCCATTCTAAAGAAAAATCACCTTGTGAATTACCTATTCTCTGCTCAATACCTGATAAGTTCAAGTGTTAGTTTACAATATGTACATGACAATACAAATCCACAAGAATTGTAGTAAGTTACAACCATACCACCCTTCTTGGACAAGGGGCAACAATGCAATACTGGCACAAAAATAAACAAGTTTATATAGAACATGCTTTTAATATATGTAAAGACACTAAAAACCCTAAAAATACTTGGTAATTATACTGTCTTGAATGATATATCTTGAAAATAATGAATGGATGTATGGATAAGAAAATCTGTCTGAAACACAGAGGATGAGTCTAAGCTGCATCTGTTGTATGCCTCATGATCTTAAAGGTGGTCTGACAGACTTCTTTTCATGCTGTGTAGTCTTTGAATAGCTTCAAGGTTGCTGATGTATTTGATTTGGTCTATGTTCTCACCTGCTGAACATCATCATCCATACACCAAAGAGTGAGTAGATCAACACAGCTGCTCAATGATACTGGCACTGATACAAAACCACAACACCCATTACCTATGGGATTGTGAATATTGAATTCAAGGGCCTAAGAACAATTAATACAATTTAAAAATAGAATGAAATAAAAAAAATTAGTTGTCATCCACCTCTCTCAGAGACATGAAGATCTTGGAGGAACAAGGGTAGTCATCTGACTCTCCAAGACATGAAGGATTCTCCCCACATAACCTTCAATGCAAGATTTTGTCTTCTCCTGCTTGATGGTACCAAAGGGTAACATCAGTCTTTACTACACTCATCCTTATTCAAGATCTGTACCTTCTGAGTAAAACTGCTAGGGGTGGCAATTTTATTTCTTACAACAGTAATTATGATTCAGAACACTGTTCACATATATCCTGTTTGGCAATCATTATTTTACAAAATGACCTTCCATTATTAACTTTATTATCTAAGCCTTTATAATTGATTTATCCATGTTTGGCAGAACAATTAAGAAAACTGTTTGTGTAAAGTGAATAATTTTGTTTATAGATGAATAGATCATATTAACCCCATAATCAGATGATTAATCACTTTACAGGTTCAAAAGTCACTAATGCAACGTACGGCACAGGATAGGCCACTGCACTTGCGCACCCAGTCCTATACGTACCAGGGGGCAAAACAGCCCTCTCTCCAGCCAAGTGGGACTTGGCAAAGGAAGGCAGTGGCTCCTGAAGACTCAGATGATAGACCCATGCAACTCCCAAAACACTCATTACCGCAGCCCCTAATATTTTGCACATTAGGTTAGGTTAGGTTTGTACTGAAATTATTATTATTAGGTTGAAAAGATGGAGCTGATGTGACTGGAATCCATTCCAAACACCACTTAAAAGCACAGGGAAAATAAACATTATTTACAACATGAATGAACGAGCAGTCAGTAAAAAAAAAAAAGCCACATGTTACTTAAAACAATTTAAAGAAAAGTATAAGTATTCTTACCTGTTTCACCATCTTCATAATTTTATGATTCTTCTGGTGCTGTAATGATGCCATTTTGGGAATGACCTCCAATACCCGACCTACAGCCTTAGTACGACCCTCTCGGAATACCTTGAAGGACGAAATTGAGTGTAAGCAATAGTAAGCAACTTGAAAACACTGCTCTATTTTAGGTATGAAACAATATTTTGTAATTATGCATGATCTGAAAAACAAATATCAGTGCAAACATCTCTATAATCCAATAAAATTCACTACCAATGTGGTAGACTTTTCCTTGCACAATTTATACCTTTATTCCTATCTGATATATTGGATCAATGATATTATGTGACATCCTAGTGGTCTTCCTGCTACTTCCATATTTCATACTTTTCTGATTAATTGCTACTTTTCCCCCAATTATCATCACATCCCTAAACTATCTCTCTCTTTGAAAGCTGTCTATTTTTCAGCGTCTTCCTCATATGCAACAAGATCTTTCCAGCTAACTGACGTGTCACCTCTTTTGCCATCAGAAAGTTAAAAAAATTCCTCCATTTTTTTTAAAGTGCCCACATCTCTGTACCGTAAAGATCTTATACATAATAACATTATAATACTACTGTTTAGTGATAGGATTCTTCTGTTTAACAGAAGTCCATCTACTTTATCCTGGCTGTTATTACTCTTACTGCTTTCTCAATAATTACTTTACAATTCCAGTATGTTTCCATGGTAACAGAAATATCTTACAACTTCCAGGTTACCACTCCTTCCCCTCTTCCAAGTTTATTCTTCTATACACTTCAAACACTAAAAATGATATTGTTAGAATACAATAAAGTTTTGTACATACTTACCCGGCAGATATATACTTAGCTTATGTCTCTGACGTCCGACAGAAATTCGAATTTCGCGGCACACGCTGCAGGTAGGTTAGGTGATCTATCCCCCTGCCGCTGGGTGGCAGGAATAGGAACCATTCCTGTTCTAGAACCAGATTTTCTCTTCCACCTGTCTCCTGAGGGGAGGCTGGGTGGGCCATTCATCGTATATATCTGCCGGGTAAGTATGTACAAAACTTTATTGTATTCTAACAATATCATTTTTGTACATGCAACTTCCCCGGCAGATATATACTTAGCTGATTGACACCCTTGGTGGTGGGTAAGAGACAACTATTTACTGAATAGACAGGTAAACAACATACGTTGTAGGTAATAAATAAATAAAACCTTGGTTCCTACTTGTTCAGGCGGAAGATTCCATGGCTAATGCCTAGGAATCTGCTTCGCCTCAAGAGCCTCAGCGAGGATGTGACCTATGGCTAAGAGTTCTTGTGGGTCTGTCGATGGGGTCTTATCCATTTACTCGACAGAGCCTCTTACATGACAATATGCCTATGCCTAGTGGCATAATTAAGGAGCACAACACCGATCCCGATCACCTGATCCTAACACGAGGGTTAGTGCTTAAGTTGAAAAGAGTTATCCCCAAACTCCTTTCAAACAACCCAAAGAAAAAACACGACGTTAAATAAAATTTAACTCACTAGTTAAGGATCAGTATCGGCTCCCTATCCCAGCAATGTATCCGCAGACGTATCAACCAAGAGAGAAGGATCTCTCGTAGGTTATCTTGACATCCTTCGGATATGGGAAGTTGGCAACAACCAAAAGAAGGTTTGCATGGTTTTTTTCTCCCCGTTTTTATGTGGAACAGCTAATATGTCCTTTATGACATATTGTTAAGGAAAGAACAAGAATTCGGAAAAGCTCGCACTTCATGCGCTTTTAATTCTCAGCTGTTTGAAGGAATCATCAATGCACTTGTCAAGTGCTTAGGAGATCACATTGTCTCAAAGAAGGCCAGGGCATTCTTTGATATAGATCTCTTCTGGGTGAAGCCTGGAGCCTGGCTAGCGCTTCGTGCCTGGCAGGCGCCTAGTGCCTGTCTAGCGCCTCCCGCCTGGCTGGAGCCTTGCACCTGAATGGCGCCTAGAGCCTGGCTGGAGCCTCGCGCCTGGATGGCGCCTCGCGCCTGGCTGGCGCCTGATTGGCTCCTCCCATCCTGGCAAGCGCCTCGCGCGCCTGGCTGGAGCCTTGCGTCTGGCTGGCGCCTTGCGCCTCGGAGATTGGCAGAAGACTTCATGATTACTGTCTATGAGTCTGCATGCCTCAAGAGTTTCAGCGAGGTAGGGACCTATGACGACAAACCCTTCTGGATCATGTCAATGGGGGCTAGCCCGCTTACACGACAGAGCCTTCTCGGATCGTGCCAATGGGGGCTGACCCACTTACATGGCAGAGCCTTACCTGTATCATATCAATGGGGACTAGCCCTCTTACATGACAGAGCTTTAGGTTTCTCTTTACTGGAAAGGAGCCTTGCGCCTGGATGGATCCTCAATCCTGACTGGAGCCTAGCCTTGAAGGAGCCTGGCACCTGGATGGCGCCTGGCTGGCTTCTAGAGCCTGGCTGGCTCCTAGAGCCTGGCTGGCGCCTCGCGCCTGGCTTGGCTCCTCCACACTTGCTGGAGCTTCGAGCTTGGAAGAGTCTCTAGGCTGTCTGGCGATATTCCACATCGGACACTCTTATATCTGTCCATTGTTCGCCTCTGGCATTTGCGCCAGGTTGGAGGCACTCATCCTTCTCAGTATCCGACCATGACAGAGTTCCTTGGAACTGTCCGCCTCTGGCGTTTTTTCGCCTGTATTGGCATTTGGCGCCTGGCTGGCGCTACATTGTCCGAGAGTCCTGAAACAACCACATAGTCTATCAGGAGACTGGAGAAGGGTGGAAGAAATTCTTCCCCTTTGAGCTTTTGGCCCCTGGCAAGGGGAGGTGATTGTAGTCAGCTACATCCAGTAGATGACAGGATATCTAACTAAACAATACGAGAGAGAAGAGTCTTCCTCCGAGGAGGATCCTTCGTGAATACTTCCTTTGCTAACGAGATCTCTTCTTACATGTTGATGAGGTTCCTCGTTGCAGAATCTTCCCTCTCCTTGCCCGAAGGAAGGGAAGGAGTCTGGAAGTCGAAGGAGACTCCGAGCTGAAATTGGGCGGAACCTGATTTCTAGCTCTTATTGTATCCTTCTGAATACCTTCTGGGAAGCATTTCGAACCCTCATCGCACCCCGAAGACTCTGTAGGCAAACGTTTTAAACCATCTCTTCTCTGTAGATGAAAAAGTAAGTACCCTGCCTGGGCAACGAAACTTCTATCTGAAAGTGTTGCGTCAGAATAGAGGGTTTTAGTTCTTTGCAGACATACTATGCTGGCAAGAACCCATTGCCGAGTCTCCATTGAATCTGATGCGAGATTCCAATGCACAAAAATTCACTTGTCTTCTTGGTCGTTTAGGGCTAAGAGAAAACAAAGAATTCCTTCATAAACTTTCTCAAAGAAGTTTGATGAGAGCAGTTTTCCATTTTGTCGAACACGGAATCTGTGGCCACAAAAAGATCCATTCGAATTACATGATATCCTACTCTTGTCGTATTGCGGTATCGATATAAGATACCGAAGATCTTAATCTTCTGATTATCTCTAATCTTCCCCTGTAGAGACAGAGTATAGCCTTTTACTGCGTTCTTTGATAGCAGATATATACCTAGGTGATTCTTCCCTCTGAAAGTGAAAGAAAGAACCTCGCTATGTGGTTCACAGAGGTATCGAAAAGGACAGTTTGCCTCATTCCATCTAGCACGATCTGCAGCAATTCTATGTCTTAGCCATGACTATTGTCATTTACCTTGAAAAATCCTCTCATTCATGTCCACTCTGGTCAGTCTGCACGCGGACAGACTCAGAGTGGAGAGGTTTTTCAGGTCTATTTATAATAGATTCTGATAGATATCCAGATACTCTTGGAAAAGCCTTACGAAACAGCTGTGAGAAGAACGTGACTCTGTGAATCCAACTCCTCTAAGGCCAAAAATGAGGCATTCATCCTCTCTTCCTTGACCCATTTATCTTAATATCTGTTAAGAATTTATAACTAGGGGAAAGGGAAAAAAAGACTAAGTTTATTCCCTTCTTTAAATTAAAGATGTCGTATATTGCTACCTCTCTTGGTTCGAGGAAAAGGAAGCAGTCTATAGGAAGCCTGTTCGTCTTCTAGCTTGCGAAGAGATCTATGAAGAAGACTTTCCGCAGGTTTCTCAAAACTCTTTTCAATATATGTTAGACATACGTTAAACAGTTATTATCTTCGATCGAGAAGGTTCTCACGGACTGCAAAATCTTGCATCGAACCTCTTAAGGATCGGTTACGTTCCGTGTCTGTTCCCAAATAGATTCTCTTTTGTTAACGCGAACAGGGGTGAAAATGTTATTGTTATAATACAATTAAGTTTGTTCATACTTACCTGCAGATATAT
Organism: Macrobrachium nipponense; assembly: GCF_015104395.2. Lineage (NCBI taxonomy): Eukaryota > Metazoa > Arthropoda > Malacostraca > Decapoda > Palaemonidae > Macrobrachium > Macrobrachium nipponense. The sequence continues at coordinate 58,455,031 of NC_061109.1, forward strand.
ATATAGCTGTATTCTCCGAAGTCCGACAGAATTTCAAAACTCGCGGCACACGCAGTGGGCGGCCAGGTGGTAGTACCCATTCCCGCCGCTGGGAGGTTGGGGATATCAGGAACCATTTCCCATTTTCTATTCATATTTTATCAGTGCCACTGTCTCCTGAGGGGAGGTGGGTGGGCACTTAATTATATATATCTGCCAGGTAAGTATGAACAAACTTAATTGTACATATTATAACAATAACATTTTGTTCATGAAACTTACTTGGCAGATATATATATAGCTGAATCCCACCTTCGGATGGTGGGAAGAGACAGAATAGGATTTGTAGGAAACTTAAATTAAGTAGATGATATACACCTTGGTTCCTCACCTGTTAGCAAGTAGACTCTGTGATTACTGTCACTTCAGCCTGCTTGTGCTTAATCAGAGTTGCCAGCCAGGTGGAGACCTGTAGTGCTGGTGCGCTCTGGATGCTCTGTCAACGGGGGACGTGACCTCAATGTGACAAGAGCATAGAGCCATACAAATGAGGGCAACGAAGCAACTGACCACCACCTGACCAACTATCCAAGACCCCCTGAACACTAAGCTAAGAGATGGGAGGTCTTCACCAAAGCCTCACCACAACCAAAAAACACAACAACTAAAACTACCTAAACCTAACTAAGGGATAGGGAGAGAGCTACCTTCAGCCCCCAAGACTGTGTCTGCAGAAACGTATGCCCAAGAGAACAACATCCTCGTATATCGTTCCTCAAACAATCTCTCAGTAGTGTGAGGCGAATACTGAATTGCTCCTCCAAAAGGGGCGTCAAGGATTCCTTGATCGACATGTTCCTTTGGAAGGCAAGCGAGGTTGCGACAGCTCTGACCTCGTGAGCTTTCACTCTCAAGAGGCTCAAATCGATCTGTGTGGAAGACGAATGAGCCTCTTTAATGACGTCCCTCAGAAAGAACACCAAAGCGTTCTTGGATAATGGTATATCGGGTCGTTTAACCGAACACCAGAGATTATCTGAGGGACCTAGTACTTCTTTAGTCTTGTGGACATAAAACTTAAGAGCCTGACAGGGCACAGGACTCTCTCAGGTTCTTGGCCCACAAGGCTTGTCATACCCTTGATTTCAAAGCTCCTTGGCCAAGGGTTCGACGGGTTTTCATTCTTTGCTAAGAAAGTGGGACTCAAAGAGCAGACAGCATTGTCCCCTTTGAAGCCCACTCTCTTACAAATGGCCTGAATTTCGCTAACTCTCTTCGCCGTCGCCAGAGCAGTTAGGAAAAGAGCCTTCTTAGTCAAGTTCCTAAGAGACGCTTCATGTAGTAGAGGTTCGAAAGGACTCGACATTAACAGTCTAAGGACTAAATCCAAGTTCCAAGAAGGAGGCCTCGCCTGAGGTATCTTGGATGTCTCAAATGATCTCAGGAGATCGTGAAGATCCCTGTTATCAGACAGGTCTAGTCCTCTGTGTCGGAAGACTGCCGACAGCATACTCTTATATCCCTTGATGGTCGGGACAGCCAGCTTCTGTACATTTCTTAAAATAGCAGGAAATCGGCTATCTGGCTCACAGAGGTAGTGGGAAGAGGAAATTCCCTCTTTCTACACCATGCCCTGAAGGAAGCCCACTTCGACTGGTAAACAGCTCTCGAGGACGTTCTCCTAGCATTGGGCGATCGCCTTTGCAGCTGCTTTAGAAAAACCTCTCGCTCTGGCCAGCTTTTCGATAGTCTGAACGCAGTCAGACCCAGAGCGGAGAGGTTTCGGTGATATCTTGCGAAGTGGGGCTGTCTGAGTAGATCTTTCCTCCAGGGCAACGTCCTCGGAAAGTCTATGATGAATGACATTACCTCCGTGAAACCATTCTTTCGCGGGCCACATCGGGGCGATCAGGGTCAACCTCGTCCCCTCCGATGCCGTGAACTTCCTTACTACTTCCCCCATGATCTTGAATGGCGGGAAGGCATACAAGTCCAGGTTCGTCCAGTCCCAGAGCAGAGCGTCTATCGCGACTGCTCCCGGATCCAGCACAGGGGAGCAATAAAGAGGCAACCTCTTTGTTCTCGACGTCGCAAATAGGTCGACTAACGGAAACACACCCCCACAGTCTCCAGAGCTCTCGACAGACGTCCTGGTGCAACGTCCATTCCGTCGGCAGGATCTGATCTTGTCGGCTGAGAAGGTCTGCTCTGACGTTCTGGACTCCTGCGATAAATCTCGTCAGGATCCTATCCGTCTCGCATCTGCCCTACAGCAGAATCTCCCTCGCTAAATAAAAAAGAGGACGGGAGTGTGTACCTCCCTGCTTCTTTAGGTACGCAAGGGCTGTGGTGTTGTCCGAGTTGATTGGACTACTTTCTCTGCAACCTTTTGTTGGAAGAACTGTAGCGCCAGAAAAACCGCCGCTAGTTCCTTTACATTGATGTGCCAGGACACCTGTTCCCCCCTCCAGGTGCCTGACACTTCCCTCCCTCCCAGTGTTGCTGCCCCATCCCGACACCGAGGCGTCGGAAAACAACACTAGGTCTGGGCTCCAGAAGCTTTAGGGACAACCCCTCTCGAAACTTCCGAGGATCTAACCACCCCATCTTAGATGGTCCTTCACCGATTTGGGTGATGAAAAGGGTCGCATTCAGATCCTCTCTGACTCTCCATTCGTCTGCTAAGAAAAACTGGAGAGGTCTGAGGTGTAGTCTTCCAGGGAAACAAACTTTTCCAGCGAGGAAATGTTCCCAGCAGACTCATCCATTCCCTCGCCGAGCAAGCTTCCTTCCCCAGGAAGGCCGAAACTCTCTCTAAGCCTTGCAGCTGTCGTTCCTGGGACGGAAACGCTCGAAAAGCCACTGAATCATCTGAATCCCCAGATACACGATGGACTGTGTTGGGGTCAGATGCGACTTTTCGAGGTTGACCAGAAGTCCCAGGGACTTCGCCCCAAGGCCAAAGTGAAGTGAAGGTCCTTCAGACACCTTTCTTCTGACGATGCTCTGATCAGCCAATCGTCGAGATACAGGGACACTCTTATTCCTGCAGAATGTAACCATCTCGCTACGTTTTTCATGAGCATGGTAAATACCATCGGAGCCGTGCTTAAACCGAAACAAAGAGCTCGGAATTGCCAAACTTTGTCCCCTTAGCATAAACCTCAGAAATTTCTTGAAAGAGGGTGGATAGGCACGTGAAAGTATGCGTCTGTAGGTCCAAGGACACCATCCAGTCGCCCGGTCTTAAGGCTCCTAGAACCGACTGAGGTGTTTCCATCTTGAATTTTTTCCTCTACGAAAAAGATTCAGGCTGCTTACGTCCAAGACTGGACGCCACACCCGACGACTGCTTTGGTACCAGGAAAAGTCTGTTGTAGTATCCTGGTGACCCCAGGTCTAAGACCTGCTCCACCGCTCTTTTCATGATCATTTGATCCAAAAGATCTAAAAGAACTTGATGTTTCTCCCCTTGATACGACGGGGAAAGATCTCTGGGAGTCGTAGAAAGAGGAGGAGTGTCCCACAAAGGGGATCTTGTACCCCTGTTCCACTATCTTGAGGGACCACGCATCTGTATCTATCTCTCTCCAACGCACCCAGCAAAAGAACTTTAGCCTGGCTCCGACAGGCATCTGAAGGACTTTCTTCTCACTTAGAGGATTTAGGTTTGAAGGAACCTCTTCCTCTTGCAAGTCCCTCTCCCTCGAGGAGCAGCTTCTCAGGGAGGAGCGCTACGAAAGGGTTTAAACCTTCCTAGGAGGTCGTCCAGACGACGACGTGGTAGGGACTGCGGGACGTCTTGAAGACTGGGCCAAGAGATCCTGGGTAGCCTTCTCTTGTAGGCTCACTGCCAGGTCCCTTACCATAGCCTGGGGGGAAGAGATGGCTCGAAAGAGGTGCAAAGAGAGCTCTGCTTTCTGCGATGCAGAAACAGACCTCGCTGTAAAATTGCAGAAAAGCGCTCTCTTCTTGAGGAAAGCAGTGCCGAAATGAGAACACTAACTCTTCCGAACCATCCCTGACGGCCTTTGTCCATGCATGACACACATTGGACAGCTCCCCCAGACTCAAAGAATCAGGACTCCTAGATTGAGATCCAGGACTCCTAGGCACCAGTCTAGGAAAGTAAAAGACTTCCAGAGTCTTTAACAGACCTTTCATGTGATGGTCGATCTCCGTTGGTGTCCATGAAATCTTAGCGGACGATAAAAGGGATCTCTTCTGGGCGTCTACCAGACTAGCAAAGTCCCTTGGGAAGAAGACGGGATCTTAACTCCTACTTCAGCTTTGGTCTCATACCAAATGCCGCCTTTCCCACTGAGTTCTTGAAGGAGGAAGGCGAAAGTCGACTTGCCCTGATCCTTCCGACGTTCCATCCAATCCTGCAATTTCTTGAATGCTCTCTTAGTGGACAAGGAAGTCTTCATCTCACCACTTCCGAAACCTTGCCCGACTTCGAAGACGAAAACTGAGAGGGAGGAGACTTAGGAGCTGCAGGCTGGAACTTCTCACCAAACAAAAGAACGTAAAAGACGAACCAGCACCTTGTAGTCGGAAACCGATGAAACTGACGGCTGTTCTTCCTCCACTGAGTCCGCCGGACTACTAAGCTCTCCTTCCTCCCGAAGAGGCAAAGGAGATTGAACCTCTGGAGAGGGCGTGCGCCCAACGGGTCTAGCCTTCAACAAAGGCTTTCGAGGATGACTAATATCAGCCTCTTCAAAGCGACGACCTTCTGTCGATCTTTTAGAGCTCGAACACGAAGAGCGTCCTGACCGCGCTGCGCGTCAAGAGAGGTTACTCTTAGTCTCTCTCGAGGAGCGTCTTACGTTTCACGCTCAAGCGTCCAGCTTTCGCTTTTCAAACGGTCCTTCTGAGCGCTCTCGAAAGCCTTCTCCAACAGGCAAAGCTTCAAGCAAAACATCCCGACGAGCGTCTTCAAAAGCGTCCTGCCGAGGCGTCTTCAAAAGCGTCCTCCAAGGCGTCCTGTCGAGCGTCCTCAAAGGCGTCCTGACGTGCGGGCGGAGACAGAGACGACGAGGAGACGGAGAAGGAGACTGCCTCGTCCTCTTGACAGGCAGTCTAGCGTCCTTCCTTCGTTTAGGCTCAACTGCTGCTGGGCGAGTCTTCCGAGCCATTAAGGCCGACAATTGGTCTTGAAGCGACGCAAGAATACTCTTCGTTGGTGAAGAACCGAGAGGAGGTGAAGGGCTGCGCCTGCGAGAAGACGAGGGGCAGGGGGACGCCTCCTTCCTTCTCACAGGTACAGCAACCTGCCTCTCCGAGGCGCGAGAGAAGCGCTTCTCAGCGTCGTCCTCGGACGACGTCCTACCTCTCTTCTGTGGAGGAAATGCGTCATCGACGCAGGCGAAGACCGCAACGAGAGCGGAGAGAGGGGACGTAAAGCGTCCTCCCTAGGAAAAGTCCTTTTCAACGGACGCGAGTCACTCCGAGCGCTCCACCCCTTGCGCGGGGAGGGCGCCTCGGAGGACGAAAAACAGTCCTTAAGGATGCGAGCCTGAGCACGCTCCTTGGCAGCCTGGGAAGTAGCAACAGGTCCTGCCGAAGGGACGCCAGATCGTGGGGGAGCCCCCGTAACCCTCTTGCGGCTTTCGACATGCCCACTCCCTGAGTTCTGGGAGTCCGACAGAGGTCTAGACCTAGAGGCATTATGGGGCCGATCTGACGCCCCCTCCACAACACTAGGGGCACGATCACACACTTTACTCGAGCCGTTTTCAAGGGCCAACACTTTGGACTCTAGAGTGCGTAATGACTCTAGAATCAGAGAAAGGGCATACCTTCTCCAGACACAGAACTAGGGCCCTCAGGCAACAACACAGGATTAGGTGAAGCAAATTCTACTGGTGTTTAAAATAGGAGAAATGTTACTTCCCTTACCTTTCGTTAGAACCGCTCTTGGAGAAGACCTCCTGATCCTATCGCACTCCAACTTACGCCGATAGGATTCATACACCTTCCATTCATCCTCAGTCAAACTTTTGCATTCAATGCAACGATCAACCAGCAAACAAACATGCCCCCTACACCCCATACATACTGTGTGGGGGTCTACCGATGATTTCGGTAGCCTCACCTTGCAATCACTTCTCACACACACTCTGAAGCTCACTGAACTTGATCCCGACATCACGTTCATAGAAAAGCCAATCCAAAATCCAAAAACAGTCCACTATCGCGTATGCCAATCCAACAATCCAGAGTCAAAACCAAAAGTCAATCCAGATACTTATAACGAGTCAAATCCAAAAATCCTGGGCGGAGGGCTGTAAAAAGGTGTTTACCGACCGGCGACAGAAAAAATAATGAATAGAAAATGGGAATGGTTCCTGATATCCGCCTCCCAGCGGCGGGAATGGGTACTACCACCTGGCCGCCCACTGCGTGTGCCGCGAGTTTTGAAATTCTGTCGGACTTCGGAGAATACAGCTATAGTATATATATCTGCCAAGTAAGTTTCATGAACAAACAAGAGATTCTCGATGCTCTTTGCGATATGAGAGAGTCGTGGAATTGGCCTAAGTGATTAAAATAAATCATTTCATCATTTCTTGTAAGCGACCCCTTTCCGATTAAATGGGTAACGAAATCAGGAACGAATCTTGCCGTTACCGAGCCTCCGAGAGGCTACTGGTTTGTTTGTTTGTTTGTATAGTGTTTTTACGTGACTTCCGAACCACGTCGAGAGTGAACTTCTATCACCAGAAATCCACAGCTCTCACTCCTCAATGGAATGGCCGAGAATCGAACCCGCGACCACCGAGGTGAGAAGCAAACACCAAACCAACCACTACTGGACTCTTAGGTTAATAACACGCTAAAACGAGAAAATATCTTGGATGGTGCTTCTGGCGCATTGCGCCAGGCTGGCACTTCTGACGCCTTGCGCCAGGCTGGCGCTTCCTTCTAGTTCTTTTAAGGTTATGTGCCAGAACATCTGTGCCTTTATGGTACCCGACATCATTCACGTGTTAATTCCGTTCTTAGTAGGAAAAAACTTTGATATACGTAGTATAGGCCATTCAGGGAAACAACTTCTGCCACTAAGAGAATGTTTCCCATCCGACTCACCCCATCTTCTCTTGAGCAATATCCGATCTAAAAGGTTGTGTGCGTTTCTCGAAAGGATGAGAGAATTGTATTATATCGTGCTCTGCCGTATTAGAATCCTTTATAATACTGTCACATTGTGGTAAACAGCATTAATCTAGGAAACCTTTGTAAGGATACTAGGAATTCTGTAGTTAACCTCGGTATGTGCATGAGACTTGACCATACCGTAGTCTTAAAGTGAATTCTCTTCTACTACATTCATCTTCTCACTAAGCATGTACTCTAATAAGCCATGCTTTCGTAAGCATGAGAGCATCATATAATATAGAGTTCCGCTGCGTTAGAATCCTTTAATAATGTTACATACGGTAAACAGCATTGAAATGTTGTAATATCTTTCTTATTGAAAGCTTCTTAGCAAAAGGCAGAAAATTATTTTATTTATGTTTGCTTAACTATCCCCTCAATCCGAGGCTAAAACCGCGATTGTAGGGGAGAGACACGGTTAGGTATTATTCCATCCCGCAGGAGAGAGACATGTACCACCACTCATGACCGCAACCTACATGTTACTGCGTTGGTCTCTAAGGCGCGATAGCAGTCTCCGTTAGCCGTCTGGCCTTACTCTTCCAGAGTTGCCAGCTACTCCATTAAATAAAGGAATCTTATAAAATTATTATCGAACTTCAGGAAGTTCTTATTAATGCATATTTAAGCGAAACAAGACTTCGATAAATCTAGAAGCTAAGTAGGTGTTGTCTTAACAATCCCTTTAAGCGTAGTCCTTCCTAGGAAATTCCTGGAAGGATACTGGTAATTGAGTTGCTCTGCAAAGAAGTAACTAACTACGGTATGTGTGATTTGCCGTATCGTATTCTCATACAGCAGATACTCTACTACCTTCTTTCCCTGCCGAGGCAGACAGAGAAAGGAAAATTTTTACTGTCTTCGTTCTTTTCGTTAATAGAACGATAGAAAGAGTATATATATCTCCTTTTGAGGGAGGAATTAATCCAGGAACTCTTTAAATCTTCGTGATTTCCTCATAAATCGCGAAGAGACAGAATTCCTGTTCATCTGTAGGGTTTACAGAAGGAAGTAGATATTTCCTATCCGCCATCATACCCAAACGTCGATGAGATTCTTATAAGAAAAACTCCCAAAGCTCTTGCCTCTTCATAAACGAGGGAAGAGCATGAATGAAGGAGAGAGTCCGCATTGAGAGGAACTGCCAAACATGACAATTTGTCCAAATTGCATTTTTCCTAACTATACAAACCTGAGGTCCTTTTACAATAGGAAGATACTAGCGCAGCTGGATGGTCGTAAGCTTTCGAACAAGGGGTTCGGTAGTTAACTGCTTGTCCGACAGGCGCGCGCGACGCGACTGGGAGGTAAACAAATCACTTTTGCTTTGGCCCAAGCAAAAACTGCAGAGTGAGGGGTGGCATGAGGTGGGGCTATGTGTAGACCTCAGGTTTGTATAGTTAGGAAAAATGCAATTTTTGGACAAATTGTCATTTGTTCCGACACGGCATACAAACCTTCGGTCCTTTTACAATAGGAAGACTCACTTCTTGGTGGGTGGAATCTGAGTCTTTTGTGAACAGACTGTGTTCGCCCTACCTTGGAAGCTTCCCTGGTCGTAAGAGCGAGGGAGGGATCCAAGCCTCTGTCCGATGATCGGGGTGTGCACCGCAGGATCAATGGTCAGACCTCTGGACCGAGTACTAAGAGAGGGGCATGCGCATCTCTTAGTACCAGCAATGAAGAACTTGTTCCTGTACAGGAGCAAATATAAAGTCATGGGTTTGACTCTTGTAGGCATCCACTTCCCCCCCTTGTAGAAGGGAAGTGGTGGATATTCTGCTCCTATCCCTAGTGAAAGGGATAGGATGGGCTCTGTCATATAGCTCACCTGCATCTCGTCCTCATCCAGCGTAGTGACGACCATGGCCCTCTGCCCACAGGTAGAGGGGAAGGAAAAGATGGGAAGAGAGAGCCAGTCACTCACTCACTCACATCCATCCACACAGTCACACCAGGACTCGATGCTGTTCAGCCTGCGAGGGTCTGGGTTAGCTACACACTTGTTGAGCAGCCACCACGGGTCCCAAGGAAAAGGTATCCAAGGACCTGTGGGCAATATCCCGAAGGTAGAAGGACGTAAAGGTAGTCTGTTAGACCAGACCCCTGCCTTCAGGACCTGCGCCAAGACGGAGAAGTTCTTGCGAAACGCCAACGAGGGGGCCAATACTTCTGACTTCGTGAGCTCTCGGACGGGACGTACGGATGTCGTCACTACCATCAGCCTCATACGCCCTCCTGATGACTACGCAGCCAGAATGAAAAGTGGTTCTTGGTATTCTTCTTTCTTGGTGACCCGGTGCTAACGAAGAGGCGTCGACACTCAGGCCTGAGGTGACGAGTTCTCTTCAGATAGCGCCGTAGCGCCCTCACAGGACAAAGCAGCATCTCATCCGCATCATTATCGGTGAAGTCCAATAGGGAGGGAATCGTGAATGACTCGAACCTGTCATCAGGGACTGACGGTTTCTGAGTCTTCGCAACGAAGTTCGGGACGAAATCGAGCGTCACGGATCCCTATCCCCTGGAGTGTCGTACATCATAGGAAAGACCATGAAGTTCCCCTACTCTCTTCGCCGATGCCAGGGCCAGCAAGAAGAGGGTCTTGAGGGTCAGATCCCTGTCTGACGACTCTCGGAGTGGCTCGAACGGTGTTCGAGTCAGACTCCTAAGGACGAGAGTCACGTCCCACGCAGGGGCCTGAGTTCCCTGGGTGGGCAAGACCTCTCGAAGCTCCTCATCAGCAAGGAGATCTCGAACGAGTTCGAGATGTCCAACCCCCTCAGTTTTCAGGACGAGCGCCAAGGCGGCTCTGTATCCTTTCACTGTGGGGACTGATAGGAGCTTCTCTCGGCGAAGAAAAACGAGGAAATTCCGCTACCTGCTGAAGAGTGCTCTGAGAGGAGATAGACCCCCGTCTACGACACCAACCACAGGAAGACGGCCCACTTCCCCTGGTACACAGCTGCAGAGGACTGACGGACGTTTCCATCCATCTCTGTTGCTGCGCTACGAGAAAAGCCTCTCGTCGCAAGAGATGGTGGATAACAGCCAGCCGTGAAGACGTAGGGACTGGACTGCTCGGTGTTAACCGCTCGACGTGGCTGTGCGAGAAGGTTGTGCCAAGGGGAATCTCTCTCGGTTCTCCTGCGAGAAGAGCCAGCAGGTCCGGATACCAAATGGCCTGTGGCCATTTGGGAGCCACCAGGATCATCCTGAGATTCGGGGTGACCAGCGCTCGACTGATCACCTTGCGAATCAGGCTGAACGGGGGGGAAAGGCATAGACGAAGAGGTTGTCCCACGGGTGTTGAAGAGCGTCCTCTGCAGCTGCCCATGGGTCCGGCACGGCCGAGAAGAACACCTGGAGCTTCCTGTTGTGCCGGGTGGCGAACAGATCCACGACTGGTCGCCCCCACAGGTCGAAGAGCCTTTCCGCCACGTCCCTGTGTAGAGACCATTCGGTCCCCTATCACCTTGATAACCCCGACGGCTGAGCGTGTCTGCTACTACATTTCCTCTTCCCTGGAAATGTAGCGTGCCGACAGCTCTTATGAGTGTGCCTGAGCCCACTCGTGCACCTGCCGTGCAACTGGTACAACGGGAGAGACACTAGGCCCCCCTGTTTGTTACGTAAGCCACCACCGTGGTGTTGTCGCACATCAACAACCACTGAGTGTCCCATCAAGCGGTCCCTGAAACTCTTGGAGAGCGAGGACGCTGCCTTGAGTTCCAGTACATTGATGTGAAGGTGCTTGTCGTTCTCGTCCCACACTCCTGAAGTCAGCAACTCCTCCAGGTGTGCGCCCCATCCCTCGTCGATGCGTCTGAGAACAGCTGCATGTCCGGGGGGGGAGTGCGCAGAGGCACTCCTCTTAAGAGGTTCCTGTCGTCGAGCCACCAGGCTAGGTCCTGCCTCACCTCCTGTGTCAGTGACACTGGAAAGCTTGGGGGATCCGTCGCCTGTGACCAACTCTCCTTTAGTCTCCATTGAAGAGACCAGCCGGTGAAGACGCCCGTGAGGGACCCTGGGACTAACTTCTCGAGTGACGACAGGTGTCCGATCACGACTTGCCATCGCTGAGCTACCTGTTCCTTCCTGCCGAGACAGGAACTGGTTGGCTGCCTCTCTGAATCTGCTGATCCGCGAGTCCCGCGGGGAAGACTCGCCCTGCCTACCGTGTCGATCAGCATACCCAGGTACTTCATCCTCTGCTTGGGCTCGAGATTCGGACTTCTCGAAGTTCACAACGATCCCCAGATCGCGACAGAACTCGAGCAGCCGATCCCTGTCCTGTAGCAACTGCGAGCGGGAGCTCGCCAGGACTAACCAATCGTCGAGATACCTCATCAGACGTATCCCGTGCGAATGGGCCCAAGCAGACACCAGAGTGAACACTCGCGTGAACACCTGTGGGGCGGTTGAGAGACCGAAGCACAGTGCCCTGAACTGGTACACCGTCCCGTCGAGGATGAAGCGGAGGTACTTTCTGGAGGACTGATGAATGGGTATTTGGAAATACGCATCCTTCAAGTCCACTGAAAGCATGAAATCGTTCTTCCCCTGATGGAGTCGAGCACTGAGCGTGCCGTCTCCATCGTGAACCGGTGCTGGCGAACAAACCGGTTCAGGGGAGAGAGATCTATCACGGGCGCCAGCCTCCCGTAGACTTTTCCACAGGAAGAGTCGACTGTAAAAGCCCGGTGACTGATCCGTGACGATCTCTACAGCTCTCTTGCTCAGCATGGTCTTGATCTCCTGTCTAGTGCTACGTCCTTCGGTGACCCGGGGACGTACGACTGCTGTTGGACCGGGTTGGAGGTGAGGGGTGGCCGAGATTCGAAGGGTAATAGATATCCTCCCGAAGGACATCTACAATCCAGGTCTCGGCGCCGTAGCGCTGCCAAGTTGCCCAATGGCTGGCCAGGCACCCCCCCACTTCCGGCAGCAGGTGAGGGGGAACGCCGTCCCTAGCGTTTCCCCCCTTTCTTCGACTTCTTCCCAGAGCCTCCACGGGGATGAGGAGGGCTGGGAGGAGGGCTGGTTACGGCCCCCCTTGCCAGAAGTTGAAGAAGACAGAGTCATTTTCCTCGGGGCTTCGACGCAGCAACCGTCTTAGCAGCCGAGAAGCGCTAGCCGAGCTCTTAGACTTGGCCGCAGTCCGAGGCTGCCCAGAAGCCTTCGAGACTGCCTGGTGAACCAGACGGTCACTGTCTTCAGTGCGCCGTCTGTCCACCGCAGCGTCCACCATCTCCCTGGGAAGAGAGACGTGGAACTCCGTAGAGGTCCGTTTCGAAGCCCCAACGCCGCCTCACGCCCGGCCGCCCTGGAAACCCGAGTAAGGACAGCGTCCCTTCGTCGGAGAACCAGGTTTGGCCCACAGGTTCACCGTCTGGGCAAGGAAGGAGATGGCTCTTCAGACTGGCAAAGTCTCCTGAAGGCCGAGTCCTCTTCGGGAGAAATTAAACTTCCCCGGAGTTGGCTGCGACCTAGATACTGTGAGGGACCACAGATCTATTTCAGATGGCACGTAAAACCGCCGCTGTCGTAGCAGAGGAGGTGGAAGCAGCTTGCTCGACCTGCCAGACTTGAGCGAACCGTCTTGTCCGGAGACAAGCGATTCAACCTGGTCTAGCACTGAGTCCGCAAGCTCGGAACGCGGCAAACCCACCGTCGGTCTGGGGTTCCCTCTTCGGGCCCCAGAACGACTCGAGCCGGGACGTGGGCTCGGATGGTGGGAGCGGCGATCCTTCCCCGAGGTCGTTGTGCTGACGAATCAGCGCAATAACCTCGGCAAAGTTCCTCTGGATCTCGGGTGTGATAGCATCCTGTGGAGTCGGACCGTCCAGTCCCTCGAACAGGAGTACCTCCCGAGACCCTCCTCCCTCAAGGAGAGGAGCAGCGACAGCCCCCTCTGGGTCTCCTCCAAACCACCTGTGCGTACGACCTGGCTGGTCCGAGAACCGAGCCTGGTACGTACGACGGACGTGGCGGGATCCTGAGGGCCGGGGCACGCCCAACCCCCACGATCACTCCTCAATTACCTCGCCCCTCCCGGTGTAAACCCGAGGAGTTGAAGGTATGGGAGAGGCAGACCTGACGCTCTCTCCACGCTCACTGGCAGAACAGCGGGGCTTGGAGGACTGCAGGCGATCGCCAACCCGCGGTGGTCGATCGAGCTGCAGACCTAGTCGAGCCGTCTCGCTGTGGAGAACGGCTGGACCGAGAAACAGCGGCCCCGGTTCCTCGTGTGTCAGAGGAGCTGGTGCTGGTCGCCGTACCCGATCGCAATCGTCTGTGAGAGCGACGGTCAGGGGACACCGGCGAGCTCCACTGTCACGGTGAGACCGGTGCATATCCTCACGGTGCGTCAGTTCGCTGGTACCAGCCGTGGCTGGTGCCGGCGAACGGGGGGACCTCTTCCCCCCAGCCTCAGCCCGTGGCCGGTCGTGGACCGTCACGTCCGCCCCGGGTAGCCGCCGCTCGCCGTGAGAGCGAGAGCTGGTCTGGTGAGAGTCGCGGTGAGCGGCTGTCACCAGTCTTCCGCTCCGTGCCGTGAACCTGACGCTGAGCGGACTCAGAGGTCTGGTTCCTGGCTGCAACGGTCGCTGGTAGGCGACCGTACACTCGGTTACCGACCGTCTCGCGAACGAGCGGCCCGAGACGGATCCTGCTGCCGTGGCCGAACCACTAACAGCAGGTGAGGAAGTGCCGGTGTTAGCCGGCACCCCTCTGGCCCCCGTAGTCTTCTTCCTTGCGGGAGAGAGACGGGTCCTGCTCCCGAAGGAGCAGGGCGACCAGCGGAACCCAACCCCCCGTCTCACCAGAGCGAGACGGGCCCTTAGAAGCGAAGAGACTTCTTACGGGGGGGGAGGCGACCTTCTTCTTCTTAGGCGGGGGAGCCTTAGAAGAAGAAGGGGAAGAGGCGGCAGACGACGACGACGACGAAGAAGACGATGAAGACGACGACGACACCTTCCTCCTCTTCTTCTTCTTCTTCGTCAACCTCCTCAGGACCCGACGTCAGATCTGTCATCCAGGACGGAGCCGGGGCTGCTGTTGCCGAAGCAGGGCAGGGCCCGACGTACCTGTTCCGAACAGACCAGCATCGGGAGCAGCGGCGCCAGGAACAGGGACAACATCAGCAGGTGCGAGCATCACAGGAACGGCAGTCTGAGACGGCAGGAGCAGGAACAGGAACAGCAGCGGTGGTCACGGCAGGTACGGCAGGCTGTGTGGACGGTACAGATGGTCTAACCAGCGGCACAGACATCATCGGCACCGGTGGGAGGTCCAGGGCGACTCTTCGGGCACATGAAGTCCGGTCGTGGCAACACAGCAAACCCAGGTGGCGGCATCACACTCCCCCGAGTTACGGCGACTGGCCCCTGCACCGATTGTTGTGGGTGTCACAGAGACCGCGTGCTGGGGTGTACCAGCCGGTGAGGAGGTGACAAGCGTAGCCAGGTGTTGTCAGGGTCGTGGTGGTGGTTGTGACCGTAGCGTGCGTAACCGGCCACGGAGCCAGCGAGATGATAGAGCAGCCCCTGGACACTCGGCACGCCTGCAGTCCCAACGACGCCCACACCTGTTCCGAGGTCATCACCTTCACGGCAACCGCACTGAGGAGGCAAAAGTCGGGTGATTAGGAGGATCCTCTACCCGCTCGCGCGAAGACGAGCGGATAGAGGACCCAGAGTACAACTCTACGTCGGGGTATCTAGCGCCCTCCTCCACACTCGACACATCGGGAGAGGAGAAGGACCCTAGACAACCGCCCCCGAAGGGGTAAGGCGCGAGACGTGGAAGTTGAGCGGGTTCGGCAGGAAAGAAGACGAATGTCCGTCACAAAGGAGTCGCGGGAGAGCTTTCCGACGACTCCTTTAGCAGGCCTTAGCTTCTTCCTGCCCTCATACAATGTCCACTGCGCCTCCGACCAGTTCATACAAACATCACAGGGCTCGGCCCGGGTGCATTCGCGCCCCCGGCACCGAGCACACAAAACATGAGGGTCTATCTCGGGGAAAGATCTGAATTTCCCACATTTGCGCCCTTCGGTACCCGGGCAAAGTCTCCTTGGGGTAGCGAGGCGCGGAGATTCCATCATTAATGAATTGAGCGTAATTAATAGAAAAGAGAGAATACTGTACTTACAATCTTTCATACACAATTACAAACAAACAAGAAAGCAAACGACGAGCAGCGGGCAGAGAGCGAACACACACGTCCATCCACTGTGAGGCCGAAAGCAAAACGTGATTTGTTTACCTCCCAGTCGCGCGCGCTGCGCCTGTCGGACAAGCAGTTAACTACCGAACCCCTTGTTCGAAAGCTTACGACCTATCCAGCTGCCGCTAGTATCTTCCTATTGTAAAAGGACCGAAGGTTTGTATGCCGTGTCGGAACAAACAGGAGTCTTCTGAATAATGAAAAAATGGCTTCTCTTAGTATCAGAATCCTTCTGACAAACGCGACGGCCGCTGTGCGACATCTTGCACCTTTGCCAGAGGAAAGTTGCTCAAGTTAAAAACTCAAAGAGGAGCCTCGCGACTGACCTCTCTCTCATAAGAAGATTTGGAATATTCTGGCGCCTGGCTCCTTGCGCCTTGCGCCTACGCGCCTGGATAGTTTCCGCGCGCCTGGATAGTTCCGCGCGCCGGAATGTTCCGCACGCTAGAAAGGAGACTCGCTCCTGGAACGTTCCGCTTGCATGGAAGGTCCCGTGCGCCCTGATAGTTTCCGAGCGCCTACTAGACCCCTTTTAGAAAGAGCCTCTTGCCCGGAAACGTTCAATGGAAGGATCGTTCTGATTGCCACTGTACTATAAGGCTCCTTGCTCTAGCCGTCTGTTTTTCTGGCGCAAATCTAGAACGCGGCTTGCGTTTGGTTGTAGGAACGCGGCTCACGCTAGTCTGTTTTCTGGAACGCGGCTCGCTGCTGCTGTTGGAACGTGGCTCACGCTAGCTTGCTGGAAACGCGGCTTCCTAAGTTCCTGGCTGGCTCTTGCTCAGTGTTCTCTTAGTTTTCAGAAGAACGCGCTAGATCATCAAAACATATACCATTCTTTCGTCCTTTTCCGGATGTAAGATGAAGAAGATACGCAAACCTTGTTTTTAAGGAATGCCTTTTCATGGTCTATCCTTGGCAGTCTGGTACGCTCTACAGAACCTGCCGAGGGGTATTGCCTGAACCGGTGGGGAATTCTCTGAAACCTCCAGTTACAGCTTTCGATTTTTTTTTTTTTTTACTGTTTCCTTCTCCCCTGGGCTTGGGAGCTTGAAAGAGGTCTAGGCCTGAGAGCGAGACAGAGCCGATCAGACGCACACCCTCCACTGCATGGGGAACACTAGTAATCACTTCTTACCTTTTAATAGCTCGCATTTTGAGCCACAATCCTTGTCTTCAAATTGCAATTATGAATTTGAAGTTTCTGCAAAGTAAGAAGGTGATGAGGATGCAACACTACCAGTATTGTTAATACTCTAATTGCTCGTTAGTACGAGTTTCCAAAAAACTTTTAAAAGAAACGTATCTAGTTACATGCTTTACTGACTCCCTAAAGTAGGAAGTCAGTATATTTCCTCAATCAATTCTAACACTTATTACACGTATTAATGAATAAATATTAATATTTCCCTTTCTTGCAAACTATGTGAGTGTCTACCGAAAATTTCGGTAGTTACACGTCATATATTCTTCGAAATTTTCGAAGCCAAATTCATAAAAAGCTTATAAAAGCGTATGCCGAACCGAAAGACCAGTTACTTCCCTGCAAAAGACAGCCAGAAGATCGATGGCGATGAAAAAACGAAAATCAAGTCAGGAGGTAGCAACAACATATGTTGACACTACCGCGACAGAGAAAATCTGGTTCTAGAACGGGAATGGTTCCTATTCCTGCCACCCAGCGGCAGGGGGGTATATCACCTGACCTACCTGCAGCGTGTGCCGCGAAATTCGAATTTCTGTCGGACGTCAGAGACATAAGCTAAGTATATATTTGCCGGGGAAGTTGCATGTACAAAAATCCCTCCTCTCTTCTCCGTTCCATTTGCTATCTTATGAAAAAAGGCACAGAAAAATAGCAGTCTTTCTCCATTTCTATTACAAATCCCAGTTTATCTGCATGCAGTAGCTGTCTATGGATCCCTTTCTATGCCTCTTTGTGGCTTTAAAATTATTATGTTCTGTGTTATGGTGAACAATGTTGTGTTGAACTGATCCTTGAAGAGTAAAAGCATTCATATTGTGTTATTCGGATATACCTAACAGTATCCTCGATCTATATTTATCATGGTATAATACAAGTCCTAACGGTACTTTCCCACCATTAACTCTACATTAAGCGTGCAGTTGCCTGATGCGCCTTCTCCACTGCCTTCTATTAAAGGCATCATCCTCCACTAAACCTCTTCTCTCCATATCTTCGTTCACTTTATCTCGTCATCTAATTCTCTGTCTCCCTCTCGATCTTCTTCTTCTAACAGGTTCCTCCCAAGCCCTATTTACTCCCTCCTCATCATCCCTCCTCAACACATGCCCATACCAACTCAATTGTGACTCTCTTATCACCTCTGTAATCTTTAATAGTCATGCCCTTCTCATTTCATCATTTTCAAATCTCTCTAGCAGTGATATTCCCATAATCCACCTCAGCATTCTCATCTTTGTTCTCTCAAGCTTTACTTTCCCTTTTTTTCATCTTAAAGCCCATGCTCCCGATCCATACATTAACACTGGTCTTCATCACTGCGCTATAGATCTTGAGTTTTAGCTTGACTGGCATTTTCTTATCACACAGTATCCAGCCACCCCTCTCCACTTCCCCAACGCAACTTTTATCCTACTGTCAACTTCAGCCTTACAACCTCCCTCCTGGCTTAAAGTAGATCATAAGTATTTAAACTTTTCCGCCCGTTTTCTAATCATACCTCTTCTTTCTTGTATTTCTATTCTGTCTCTATCTTCCTCACTACTCACCAAACCCTCTGTTTTATTAAAATTCACCTTTAAGCCTCCCCTCTCTAAAGACTCCTGCCACTCTCCAACCCTTCTCTTTAGGTCCTCCTCATTTTCAACAATAATCACCAGACCATCAGCGTAAAAAAAAGCCAGGTCTTTATTCCATATCTCTTCACTCGTTTTCACTTGTTTTCAGATATTGCCCCAGTGCTTTGCTCTCTGTGTTGACAAAAGTACTCTATGCTTAGTACATAGTCCTCTTCCTACTTCCTTTCGTGTTATGTATAGTCTCTCTGTATTTGCTCTTGGGTGTAGTGCTTTGTGTATTATCATGCTTTTCCTAGTTTTCTGGTCTATTATTATCATTATTATTATTATTTGAAAATATTAATAAGCATATAGTACATGTACCATAAAAATTCTCTCATCTCAGTGAAATGGAAAGATTATTTCTTTAAAATGCTATCACATACAAATTTTGTTATTACATTTATGTTATTATCATTATTATTATTATTATTTATTAAAAATAATGGCAGAATTCGCAGAATTTATTTTATAAAATATTCTTTCAATTCTCCTTATGATTTGTCTTTCTGGCACGCTGGTATTATGAAGCAGCTGTCCAATATTCATTGTGCTGTAGGTCGTCAACAGAATTTCGGGCTGGTGTTATCAAAGGCAAACTGGTTATCAGGGACAGGCTGGGGTCGTCAACAGGTATACAGGTGCGTTTCGTAGGTCGGGAACAGGCCGTAGTCGTCAGGGGTCTATCCGTTATTCCTTGTTTTTTTTTTTCTTCTTTTCTGGTTTTTAAAGGCGTCTACATGTTTCGGCCACCTCGTTTGGCCATCTTCAGGACGGGATCGCTGAGTGTAATGATCTGTCAGATGTATTCACGCTATTTATTGCATTCGGGTGGTTTGAAGAAATGGGTACCTCACTTTTCATTGGGCAATACCTGTGACATCACGAGCGATGTCATCAGGGGGCCAGTTGCTGGTTGGCTGTCCTCTTCGTGGGCGGAGCCTCATTCTTATTGGTGATGGTGGAGGCCCCCTCAAAGGGCGTGCTACCAGGTCTTCCTCAGGGCGAGAGCTTGAGCTTTGATCACCCTCAGGGTTACTAGGGACGTCCTCAGGATAAGAGCTAATGCTTCTATCATCCTCAGGATCCCTCTGGTGCGATGGTCGTCGTGGGGCATTGTCTGCTGCTCTCCTGACGGCGGTGGGGAGGAGGAAGGTCTCCTGTGTGACATTCAAACTGGGCTTCTCCCTCCCAATGTGCAGCGCTTCTAAGATTCGCAAACGACATAGATCGGGTGCTTGGTCGATAACCTCGAAGTTACCGACTATGTCGCTTCAGCGGATTCTTTTATTATGAGCAGTCCTTGCATGATTAAATATTGTTCCTTCCTGCGCGTGACAGGAGATCCTCTTGGAGAGGCGCATTGACATCATCCCGATGTAAGTTCTGAGGCATCCTCGGATTGGGAACGTGTATCTGTAGATGACGTTCGTCCTCTTCAAGGGATCCTGCGACAGTGAGGGGTTATTCTTCGTAATAAGGCTGCATGTTTTCTTACTTGTATAAAATATGATCAAGTTGATCTGCATGTTGTTGTCGGTCGGGGAAACGTGATTCTTGATTATTCCCCGTAGGCCTCGCTCGTTTTCTTTATATTGCCAATGGAAGGTACCCTTTTAGAAAAATTTAATTTTCTGCTGGGGGTCTGGGCGGGGTTCCTGTAGGTAACATTTCTCCATGCTATTCCTGAAGACGTTCTGGATGCTGCGGTTGGTGTGTCCGTTGTTTACTAGGACCTGGGCTGCACGTTCCATCTCCTTATGGGCGTCTGCCCATGTTGAACAATGGGAAAGAGCTCTCCTGACGTAGGCGCTGATGGTGGTGTCCTTATAGTGTTCAGGGCATTCACTCTCGCTGTTCAGACATTCCCAGGTTCGTGGGCTTCGTGTAGGCCCTTGTAGCGAACGCACCCTCCTTCTGTTCAACCAGGATGTCCAGGAAGGGAAGACGGCCATCACGTCTATATTCGATGGTAAATCGTAAACGGTTGTGGGTATGGAAGGCTTGACGTATTTCCTCGATCTCCTCCATTGTTCCTGCTTGGATGAAGGTGTCATCTATATATCTTACATATATAGATGATTTCCTAATGCTCCTAAAGACACGCTCCTCCACTATGCCCATATAAAAGTTTGCAAACAAGACCCCGAGGGGGGATCCCACTGCTACACCATTGATTTGTAAGTACATATGGCCATGGCGGTTAATGAAGGGAGCCTTCTTGGTGCATATTTCCAGCAGAGAGCGAAGGGCGTGCTCAGGAATATTCAGTGGGTCGGTGGATGGGTCTCTGTAGACACGTTCAAGGATCATTTCAATGGTTTCATCCACAGGAACGTTAGTAAACAGCGACTCTACAGCCATTAATGCAATACTGCCTCCAGGGGGCGCAGATCTTAAGGCTTGCAGGAACTCCGTAGACGACTTCAAACTATGTGTGCTCGGGATGTAGGGGGTGAGAATAGTATTTAGTTGTTTAGCAAGGTGGTGTGTGGGTGCTGGTATTTGGCTGATGATATGTCTTAAAGGGTTTCCATGTTTGTGAGTTTTTACATTACCGTAGATGTACCCGAGGTTGTAATCTCCAGAAATACTAGATAGGTGTAAGGCTTTTGTGGCTGCGTTGACAGTTTCTATGATCCTATTGGCTTCGCATTTTATGTCGTCTACGGGGTTCTTAGTAATGCGTAGAAACTTAGTGGTATCAGTGAGGATCTCGTCGATTTTTTGTCTATATTCGGTAGTCTTGATAAGTACTAGGGCTGCGGTCTTGTCGGCTCTCCTGACGGTGATATCTTCGTTTTCTCTCAAACTTTTAGCAGCATCCCGCCGACGGCGACCGACGATGTCACTTTTATAAGTTCCTCGGTCTGTAAGGGCTTCTGCTAAGAGGAGAGGTTGAAGGGCGTCGGTGGTATGTACATTCCCAAGCCTTTCTTGTTTCAGTATTATCTCTGTAAGGTATTCTATCTCCATCCTCTTATTATGGAGATGATAATGAAACAAGAAAGCCTTGGGAATGTACACACCACTGACACCCTTCAACCTCTCCTCTTAGCAGAAGCCCTTACAGACCAAGGAACTTATATAAAAGTGACATCATCGATCGCCGTCTGCGGGATGCTGCTAAAAGTTTGAGAGAAAAAATTATATTGGAACGTTTGATCTCAGCAGTTTTTTGCAGACAAATTTTTAATGGTAGTATAGACATCAAGGGGCTATTGTGTGGGTCATTTGAACTGAGTAATAATATTACTAATTTACTGAGCAAATCCTCTCTACCTTACACCTCCTGAGCAATTTCGGCCAGGTTACGAAGTGATCTGTCCCACTGCTCTCTTTCATCCCAATTCTCATTAAGCCTTGCACGAGTTGGGACAGTGAGTGGCTGCCAGCCACTTATTTCTCCTTTCCTTGTTACTTCCATTGGGAATACGATGCCAAGATACTAGGCTTCCCTTTCCCCATCTATTCGTTCATCCTACAACACACAATTGAACCATTGCTTAGAAATAAGGTGCAGATTAACTTGAAAAGTCAACATTTGTCTGATGCAGTAAAGAAGCGGAAAGGCTTTTTGCCCACCAGCTATGTTGTTGTTCGGGAAAGATATGATGACGTCACGTGATGACTCCTATACCATTGCAGCCAGCATAAGGCAGTGTATCTCCTAAAAAAATCAAAATCCTGCTAACGTAGTAATCATTCCTACAAAACCTGACGTTCTTATCCTTGATTCTAGTGGAGGCATCCTAGGAAAAATAAATGTACAGTACTGTGATAGCAGCAAACAGCCATGAAATAACAAGTTCCTATACACAATGGCAGCAAGGAGAATTCTGACATGAGCTAAAACATTCGAAACACCTGGTGGAGAACAGGTGTACTAGAGTCATCCGGCAGCCATTTGATCTTTTGTTTGAATGCCAAATCGCCTATCAGCAGGGACATGTCAGTTAACTTTAGCAGTAGCTGAGATTCATCCCAAAATCATACAAGATTATGCACAAAAGAATTAAACGTACATTACAAAAAGATTCTAGATTTGAGCTAATCTATGAGATAAAGAAACTATATGGTTCTTACCATCTTCAAGCCCTTTTTGAGGTATTCAGGATGTTTAATAAAGCGAAACATCACTTGTGCTTTGTCTCCTGTTCGTAAACACTCCTTATCCATAGAGATTATAGAGGCAGTCTGTCGAACTGATCCTACATGGACCATAGCCTGGTATTTTGTACTGATGGTTGTTGGGTGATGTAAAACCAATATTTCTCCCTAAAAATAATTCAGTCAATGACTAAATCATCTAAATTATTTCACACTATTTGCCAAGATGTCCTGCTGGGGAGTAATCATATAATGTTACACAATGTACTGAAAAAACAGAGAAAACTCATGGTATATACAATTCTCAAGACCTTTATAACTTAAGTTTCCCATAAATGCAAAATATTAAATCAAACTTGGTCAAACAGTATTGCTCATTATCATAAAGGCACTGTCACATAACAAAGTCCAGTTCCTTACCTTAAACTCCCAGCATGAAGATGGGTTTAGAGAAGGGTCAAGAAGCACCTGACCCTTGCGCACTTCTGTAATTTTAATTTTCTTAAGTGCAAAAGATGCCGTCTGGCCCCCTCTCACTTCCCTGACTGGCATACGCTTGCGATGAATAGACTTGATAGGCATGGGGATGAAATCGCCCAGACCATTTGGTCCTAGTAATAAGGTATCATTGACTCTGATGACCCCCTTCATGCAAGTCCCTGATACTACCACACCCACGCCCTGAAATTTGGGAAGTCTTCATGAAATACTTCTCGGTTTCAGTCTACAATTCTTTGACCCTGTAACATTTCTCTACAAGAAAGATATATTTCCTAAACAATAAACAGGTTAAACTACTTAATAACAATGATAGTAATAATCATAATGCCCTGTAAAATAATTAGGAAATTAGGCAAACTGCTGTTACTACAATGCTAATAATACTGCTGTAGTAGTTCTTATCCTAATCACTACAAGTATTCATCACAGTAATAGATTTTGGTTACAAATATGAACTTCAATAAAATGGGAACTAATGCATTCCTACCATAGTTTCACATAAAATAAACAAAAGAAAACCTTAAATACAAGTCATAAAAAGACTTACTGGAACTTGGTAAGTGTCATCAATCTGAAATTGAGCCGGTTCATTATCATTTTGCGGCGTTCTAGACGATAAAAGATTAAGGAACATGGTCAAGAGGTCAAGATTGTCTCCAGATACATTTGAGACCTGAAATATTGGACATAATCTGAAAAATAAGATTTCCATAATTAGAAAGCAAGTTAGTTACAATGATGCAACATCTATTGCTACAGTATTTACAGATGTAAAACCTGTTAAATGCTGATGATAAAGAATTAACTCTGCAAAATCAGGTATTTAAAAACCAGAGGGCTCTACCCACAACATAATAATATAATCCTGGACACAATTCTAAAAAAATATCTGCAATGTTTTCTTTGATGTTCAATGTAATGTCTGTATGTGAAATCTCCATAAAGTTGATTTCTGAACTGCAAGTTATTGTCCACCTAGCATTAGTAAGAATGAGTCATTTTATACCAAGTATCATCAGTAAATTCATAAACAGGAAATACTAGCTTATTTATGAGGCTCGTTATTCCCAATTCTGACATATAATTTCCATATTAACATTAAATCACTTAACACACAAAATAGCATTTTCACTGCAGTATAATTCAGCAAATGCTATGTAAGCATTAGACCCAATAATAATAAAGGAGCAAAAATCACTCATCACTATACCTTTCTGAAACAAAATTAGTCGCAGACACAACAACATCTTCAGCATTGCGAACTAACAGAGGAACCTTCCGACATCCCGGTGACTTTAAAATTTTGTGAAGAAGCTTAAGAGTATCCTGTAGGACATTGGGCGGGCACATGTCAATTTTGGTAACTACAACAAATACAGGGACGTTTAGAGCTAAGGCCAGGCCCAGGTGTTCTTTCGTCATACCAACAACACCAGCGTTCGCTCCAACCTGGAAAGATAATAAGGAATGAAATTGACGGATGAACAACAGTTGAAATAAAAGACCTATGTAATATCTTATACTTATTATTATTTTAAAGGATTTGTTTATCCAGACCTCTGAGCCTAACAACGGCTCTTCTCGGGCTGGTTGTGTATCTTATACTACATAGTACAGGCAGTCCGCGGGTTATGACGGGTTCTGTTCTTGAGATGCGCCGTAAGCCGAAAATCGTCGTAAGCCGGAACATCGTCAAAAATCCTAAGAAAACCTTACTTTTAATGCTTTCGGTGCACTCAAAACTATGTAAATTGCATTCTTATTTCATTTTTCATAAAAAAAACTTCAAATATTGATTATTTTGCCGTTTTGGTGTCATATTTCTTCTGTCAGATCAGCGGTGTAGACGTTGTAACCCTGGAACATGCATCGTAACCCTGGAAATAATTTCTGATGAATACAATTGAAAAGCTCCTCAACCTCAGAACAACGTAAGCCAAACCTGTCGTAGAGCCTGTATAAAATCTTATACTACATAGTACAAGTGGTTCCCCGTATCTTCCGCGGGGGAATGCCGTACCAGAGCCCCCCGTGAATAGTTAGAACCCGTGAATGTTTGGAACCCCTATAAAAATGCTAAAAACAGCCTATTTTGCTAGTTAAAACTCAAGAAAACCCACTACAAATTTTCATACGTGGTACGTGGTTTTTTTAATAGTTTTATCACAAAAAGTGCATTTAATGATGAAATTTACAAGAAATTTACGGATATTTCTCATAGAAAAATAACGCAAACATGCGAATTTTCAGCGAATAATGCGGAGAAATGTTCCCGAGAGAAATACGCAAATGAGTGAGTCCGTGAATCCGGAGAATGCGAATACGGGGGGTCCACTGTATAAATTATGGGCTTCTATGTATATGCAATATAATTATCTTATCACCTCAACTGAGCAAACACTTTGGGATCTGGTTTTCTGAGAAGTTACAAATTCCACTAAGTAACAAAGACCCTATACAGTGGGGGCCCCGTAATATGACAATTTGTCGAAAATTGCATTTTTCCTAACTATACAAACCTGAGGTCCTTTAACAATAGGAAGGTAACTAGCGGCAGCTGGGACGGTCGTAAGCTACGAACAAGGGAAGAACAGTAGTTAACTGCTTGTCCGATCGTGCGCGCGGTGAAGAATCACTTTTGCTTTAGGCCCATGCAAAAAGTTGCAGAGTGAGGGGTGGTATGAGGTGGGACTATATGTAAAGGACCTCAGGTTTGTATAGTTAGGAAAAATGCAATTTTCGACAAATTGTCATTTGTTCCGATATGTAATACAAACCCTCGGTCCTTTAACAATAGGAAGACTCACTTCTTGGTGGGAGGAATCTGAGTCCTTTTTGGTGAACGACTGGTGTTCGTCCAACTTGGAATGCCTCCCTGGTCGTAAGAGCAAGGGAGGGATCCAAACCTCTGTCCGATTGATCGGGGTGTGCACCGCAGGATCAATGGTCAGACCTCTGAGCCAAGTACTAAGAGAGAGGCCAGCGTATCTCGTTGTACCAGCAAGCAAGAACTTGCTCCTTTCCAAGAGCCAACATAAAGTTATGGGTTTGTCTCAAGTAGGCATACACTCCTTCCCCCTTGTTGGAGGGAGTGGAGGATATTTGCTTCTATCCCTAACTAAAGGGATAGATTGGGGCTCGGTCAAGTAGCTTACCTGCATCGAAATCCTCTCCAGCATGGTGACGACCGTGACCCTCTGCCCACAGGTAGAGAGAGAGAAAGATGGAGAAGAGAAGCCAGTCGCACTCTCATTCACACATTCATTCCTACAGTCACACCAGGAATCGATGCTGTTCTGCCTGCTCGGTGCTGGGTAAGCTTACACAACGTGTTGAGCAGCCACCACAGGTCCAAGGAAAAAGTATCAAGGACTTGTGGGCAATATCCCGAAGGTAGAAGGACGTGAAGGTAGTCTGGTTGGCCCAGACACCTGCCTTCAGGACCTGCGCCACGGAGAAGTTCTTACGGAACGCCAAAGAGGGTCCAATACCTCTGACTTCGTGGGCTCTCGGTCGGAGCGTACGGATGTCGTCACTACCATCAGCCTCATACGCTCTCCTGATCATCTCACGCAGCCAGAAAGAAAGTGTGTTCTTGGATACTTCTTTCTTGGTAACCCCAGTGCTAACGAAGAGGCGTCGACACTCAGGCCTGAGTGTCGAGTTTTCTTCAGATAGCACCGTAGCGCCCTCACAGGACAAAGCAGCATCTCATCCGTATCGTTGTCGGTGAAATCCATTAGGGAGGGGATCGTGAAAGACTCGAACCTGTCGTCAGGGATCGACGGATTCTGAGTCTTAGCTACGAAGTTCGGGACGAAATCGAGCGTCACAGATCCCCATCCCCTGGAATGTTTAACATTGAAGGAAAGACCATGAAGTTCCCCTACTCTCTTCGCCGATGCAAGGGCCAGCAAGAAAAGAAAGGGTCTTGAGGGTCAGATCCCTGTTTGTTTACGACTCTCGGAGTGGCTCGAATGGTCTTCGAGGTCAAACTCCTAAGGACGAGAGTCACCATCCCACTCAGGGCCTGAGTTCCCTGGGTGGGCAAGACCTTTCGAAGCTCCTCATAAGCAAGGAGATCTCGAAACGTGCTAGTTCGAGATGTCCAGTCCCCTCAGTTTTAGGACAAGAGCCAGGGCGGCTCTATATCCTTTAACTGTGGGTACTGAGAGGAGCTTCTCTCGGCGAAGAAAAACGAGGAAATCCGCTACCTGCTGAAGAGTGGCTCTGAGAGGAGATAGACCCCGTCTACGACACCAACCACAGAAGACGGCCCACTTCCCTGGTACACAGCTGCAGAGGACTGTCGGACGTGTCCAGCCATCTCTGTTGCTGCGCTGCGAGAAAAGCCTCTCGTTCGCAAGAGATGGTGGATAACAGCCAGCCGTGATGAAGTTGTAGGGACTGGACTGCTCGGTGGTACCGTTCTACGTGTGGCTGGGCTGAAGGTTGTGCCAGTGGGGCATCTCTCTCGGTTCTTCCGCAAGAAGAGCCAGCAGGTCGGATACCAAACGGCTTGAGGTCGTTTGGGAGCCACCAGGAATCATCCTGAGATTGGGAGTGACCAGCGCTCGGCTGATCACTTTCCGAATCAGACAAAAGGGAGGAAAGGCGTAGACGAAGAGGTTGTCCCAGGGGTGTTAAAGAAGCGTCCTCTGCAGCTGCCCATGGGTCCGGCACGGCTGAACAAAAAACCTGAATTTTTGTGTTGTGCCGGGTGGCAAACAGGTCTATGACTGGACGCCCCCACAGGTTGAAGAGCCTTTCCGCCACTTCTGGGTGTAGGGACCACTCGGTCCCTATCACCTGATCCCGACGGCTGAGCTTGTCTGCTACTACATTCCTCTTGCCTGGAATGTAGCGTGCTGACAGCTCTATTGAGTGAGCCGTGGCCCACTCGTGCACCTGCACGGTCAACTGGTGTAGCGGGAGAGACACAAGGCCCCCCTGCTTGTTGACGTATGCCACTACTGTGGTGTTGTCGCACATCAACACCACTGAGTGTCCACCAAGCGGTCCTGGAATTCTTGGAGAACATAAAATGCCGCCTTGAGTTCCAGGACATTGATGTGAAGGTGCTTGTCGTGATGGTCCCACACACCTGCAGCCAGCAACGCCTCCAGGTGTGCGCCCCATCCCGGTAAGGTTGATGCGTCTGAAAACAGCAACAATCTCCGGGGGGGGGGGGGGGAGTGCGTAGAGGCACTCCTCTTAAGAGGTTCCTGTCGTCGAGCACCAGCTAGTCCTGCCTCACATTCTCCGTGAGGGACACGGGGAAGTAAGGTGGATCCTTTACCTGTGACCAACTCTCCATTAGTCTCCACTGGAGAGAACCGCAGGTGAGACGTCCGTGAGGAACTAACTTCTCGAGTGACGACAGGTGGCCGATCACGACTTGCCATTGCTGAGCTGCCTGTTCCTGCCGAGACAGGAACCGGCCGGCTGCCTCCCTGAATCTGCTGATCCTCAAGTCTGCGGGGCGAACTTGAGCTGCTACCGTATCGATCAGCATACCCAGGTACTTCATCTTCTGCTTGGGTTCGAGATCGGACTTCTCGTAGTTTATCACGATCCCCAGATCGCGACAAAACTTTAGAAGTCGATCCCTGTCCTGCAGCAACTGCGAGCGGCAGCTCGCCAGGACCAGCCAATCGTCGAGATACCTAAGAAGACGTATCCCGTGCGAATGGGCCCAAGCAGACACCAGAGTGAACACTCTCGTGAACACCTGTGGGGCGGTTGAGAGACTGAAGCAAAGTGCCCTGAATTGGTACACCGTCCCGTCGAAGATGAAGCGGAGGTACTTTCTGGAGGACTGATGGAATGGGTATTTGAAAATCGCATCCTTCAGGTCCACCCGAAAGCATGAAATCGTTCTCCCTGATGGAGTCGACACGGAACGTGCCGTCTCCATCTTGAACCGAGTCTGGCGAACAAATCGGTTCAAAAGGGACGGGGAGAGAGATCACCGGGCGCCAGCCCCCCGATGCCTTCTCCACTAAGAAAAGGCGGCTGTAAAAGCCCGGTGACCGATCTACTACGACTTCTACAGCTCGTTTGGTCAGCATGGTCTTGATCTCCTGTCGAAGAGCGTCGTCCTTTGAGGATCCTTGTACATAAGTCTGAAGATGGACCGGGTTGGAGGTGAGGGGTGGCCGAGATTCAAAGGGTAGCAGATATCCCTCCCGAAGGACGTCTACTATCCAGGTCTCAGCACCGTAGCGCTGCCAAGCTGCCAATGGCTCGCTAGGCACCCCCCCACTTCCGGCAGCAGGTGAGGGGGAACGCCGTGCCTAGCGTTTCCCACTTCGCTTCGACTTCTTCCCAGCACCTCCCCGGGGAAAGGAGGGCTGGGAGGAGGGCTGGTTACGGCCTCCCTTACCAGAAGTTGAAGCAGGAAGAGTCTTTCCTCGGGGCTTTGATGGAGCAGCCGTCTTAGCAGCCGAGGAAGCGCTAGCTAAACTCTTAGGCTTAACCGCAGTTGCACGAGGTTGCCCAGAAACCTTCGTAACTGCCTGGTGAACCAGATGGTCACTGTCATCAGTGCGCAGTCTCTCCACCGCAGCGTCCACCATCTCTCCGGGAAAGAGAGTGGAGGAACTCTTCATAGGTCCATTTACCCCCCGCCTCACACGCCCAGCCCCCTTGGCTACTCGTGTAAGGACAGCGTCCCTACGACGGAGAACCAAGTTGGCCCACAGGTTTGCCGTCTGATGGGCGAGGTAGGAGATGGCCCTACCTCCAGACTGGCACAGTCTCCTGAAGTCGGGGTCCGTCTTCGAGGCAGCGCCCCCAGAGTCTGGCCGCGACCTTGGCCATACTGTGAGGGACCACAGATCCAACCAAGAGACCTGCCTGGAATGCCGCCATAGCGGTAGCTTTCCAGGCCCAGTGCCTCCTGCTGCGAGAACCCCACAAGTTCTCCGACAGGAGCTGCTGCAGGGACACACCTGGAGTTAGCCTAGCTAGCTCGGGTTAACCTGTTTGGGCGGTATTGGATCCACTGAAGGCACGTAGAACTTCCGCTGTTGCTGCAGAGGAGGAGGAAGTAGCTTGGAAGACCGTCCTGACTTTAATGAATCCTCTCGTCCTGAGACGAAATTCTCCACCTGGTCAAGGACCGAGTCTGCAAGCTCTGATCGCGGCAGTCCCACCGTCAATTTGGGTTCCCTCTTCGGGCCCCAAATGACTCGAGCCGGGACGTGGGCTTGGATGGTGGTAGCGGCGATCCTTCCCCCAGGTCGTTGTGCTGACGAATCAGCGCAATAACCTGGGCAAAGTTCCTCTGGATCTCGGGAGTTTACAGCGTCCTGAGGAGTAGGACCGTCCCAGTCCCCTCCAACAAGAACAGCTCTCGAGACCCTCCTCCTTCAGAAGGAGGAACAGCAACAGACCCCTGACGGTCGCCTCCAGCCACTTGCGCGTACGACCTGGCTGGTCCTAAGACCATACCTGGCTCGTGCGGCATCGTGACGGGATCGTGAGCGGCGCACCTCTCACGATCACTCCTAGCTACCTCGCTCTTCCCAGTGTACCCGAGGAAGTTGAAGGTAGTAGGAAGGCAGACCTGACGCTCCACCCCCGCTCGCTGGCAGGACCAGCGTACGGTGTGGGGGCTGCAGCCGATCACAACCCGCGGTGGGGATCGATCTGCAGGCCTGGCCGTGCCGCTCACCTGTGGCGAGCGGCTCGACTGAGCACGTCGACCCCGGTCCCCGTGCGTCAGACGAGCTGCTGCTGGCCACCGTCTCCGTCCGGTCCCTGTGGGAGCGGCGGTCAGGTGATCTGCAGAGCTCGCTTTCGAGGTGAGACCTGTGAGCGTCCTCGCGGCATGTCAAACCGCTGGTACCAGCCGAGGGTGGTACCGTCGGTTGAGGGGACCTCTTCCCAGCCTCAACCCGTGGCCGGTCAGAGACCGTCACGTCAACCCGAGGGTACCGGCTGGTCGCTACGAGCGGGGCCGCTGGCCTGCGAGAGTCGCCTGTGCGACTTTCAACAGTCTTCTGCTCCGTGCCTCGGTCATGACGTTGAGCGAACTCAGGCGTCTTGACTTTGGCTGCACGGTCCACCCACCCGGAAGGACCGTACACTCGGAACTTCTCGCGGACGAGAAGCCGAGCCGGTACCTGCTTAGCAGCAGAACTACCAAGACCAGGCGAGGATGTACCAGCGGTAGCCAGCCACACACCTTGGTCCCCGTCTTCTTCTTCTTCTCAGAAGAGGAGGCGGGCCCCGTGACCAGCAGAAGCACCCCCCGTCACACCGGAGTGAGACGGGCCCTTCGAAGGTCCCGAAGGAGCCTTCTTAGGGGGGGAGGAGGCCTTCTTCTTCTTCGGCTTGGAAGCCTTAGAAGTCGAAGGGGGAGAGGCGGCAACAGACGACGAAGAAGACGATGAAGACGACGACGACACCTTCCTCTTCTTTGTCAGCTCTCTCAGGACGGACGTCAGGTCTTCCATCCACGGAAAAGTCGGGCCAATTGCCGAAGCAACACGCCCCGACTGAACCTGTCTGGAAAGACCTGAGTCCGGGGCAGCACCTCCATGACGAGACGCGACGTGGGCAGGGGCAGGCACGGCAGGAACATCAACAGCAGGACCAGCCACAGCAGGACCAGCACCAGCAGGACCTGCAACATCAGGACCAGCAACAGCAGGAGCGTCACGCACAGCGCGCCTCGCAGGAGCGGCGCGAGTGGCTGGGCCAGCAACACTAGCGGCAGGTACGGCAGCATAGTCAGGCGTCACAGGCATCTCAAACTCAGCCAGCTTCATCATCGGGACGGGCGGCAGGTCCAGGGGAGAACTCTTTGGACAGCGAAAGTCGGGGGTCGGCAGCACATAGAAACCAGGTGGAGGTGGCACGCCCCTCTTTGGCACGGCAGCAATCGGCATTTGGATTGATGCTGTCGGGGTTACAGAAGCAATATGTTGCGTATAAACCACATGAGGAGGGGCAGCGTACGCTGGAGTAGACAAAGTATTTGTCGTCGTTGTCACTACACCATGAGTAACTACTGCCGGCCCCGCCAATCGCTGAATTAAGCCCTGGATACTGGGAGCGCCCTGCAGTCCCAACGACGCCCACACCTGCCCAAGGTCGTCACTCACAGAAGGCACACCTGAGGGAGGAACAGTCGGGTCAGTTAGAGGGGCACCCTCACGCCTGGGGGAGGACGAACCCCACCCAGAGCGGACGGAAGACCCCGAATACAATTGAACATCCGGGTATCGAGCGCCCTCCTCCACACTCGACGGATCGAGTGAGGAGTAGGACTCCGAAACCCCCCCCCCCCACCCCCCCCCCCCCCCGCAGGGAAAGGCGCAAACCGTGGGGGCTGAGCTGGGGGCAGGAAGGATGACGAGGTATCCGTCACCAAAGGAGTCGCTGGAGAGCTTTCCGACGACTCCTTGGTCGATCTACGCCTCTTCCTACCCACGTACAGCACCCACTGCGCCTCGGACCAATTCTCACAAACATTGCATGGTTCGGTCCGGGAGCATTCGCGCCCCCGGCACCGATAACACAATTCATGGGGATCTATCTCTGGAAAAGAGCGAAATGAGCCGCATTTACGCCCCTCCAGCCCGGGACACACTCTACGGGCACCGGTGTGCGCGCGAAAGCTCTTCGAGATCCATTATTCACTTCACAATATAATAATAATGAAAAATGAAAAAGAGTACTTACAATTTCATTCACAACCACTAACAACCAGTCAGAAGAAAAAATTGTAAAACATCCAAAGCACACGACAAAATAGCGGCAGAGCGATGACGAGCACGTCCTGTCACACCACAGCCGAAAGCAAAAGTGATTCTTCACCACTCGCGCGCAGGATCGGACAAGCAGTTAACTACCGTTCTCCCCTTGTTCGAAGCTTACGACCGTCCCAGCTGCCGCTAGTTACCTTCCTATTGTTAAAGGACCGAGGGTTTTGTATTACGTATCAGAACAACGCGTTTTTCAGATTCGTGTCCTCACGGATTTGCAGATTTCTCTCTGAACCATATCTACCAATTATTTGCGGTGAATTCGCCTATTTGCAGATTTTCCAACAATAAATAATCACTAATTAGTGTATTTTGATGTTATTTTCATGACTAAATACATTTTTATGACAACAATTATTTACTACGTAATTTTAAAATATTAATATTGATCATTACTGTACTCGTAAGTTTAATAATATCAAATGATATCCCATAATAACAATAATAATTCTCTCTCTCTCTCATCTCTTTCTCTCTACAGAGATATATGTTTTTTTGTATGTAAATTAATGATTTACTAATTTTCAAATATTAATATTAATGTAAAGAGCAATCAATTCATTAAAGAAAATACTGTAGTGAATTAGTAAGATTTTAGTTTATAAATAAAAAAAATTATGTAAGAATGAAGGAAATCCCAGTCTTCACACATCTTTCTTTCGAACTCCAAGTACCAAAGCTGAGGTCCAACAGCTGTCAAATGTGTTAAGTAATGTGACAGCAGGAGAGGGAGTCTCTCTCTCTCTCTCTCTCTCCTCTCTCTCTCTCTCTCTCTCTCTCTTCCTCTCTCTCTCTCTCTCTCTTACTGAGGATGAGAGATTTTTATGGTACATGTAATGTATAATACTGTTTATTAATATTTTCAAATAATTAATTAATAATAATAATAATAATAATAATAATAATAATAATAATAATAATAATAATAATAATAATAATAATAATAATAATATAACTGTAATTACAAAAACCATGTGTGATAGTATTTAAAAGAAATACTACAATAATCTTTCCATTTCACTCTTTCAAATAAGGATATCTCTCTCTCTCTCTCTCGCTCTCTCTCGTACTCTCTCTCTCTCTCTCTCTCTCTCTCGTTTTTTTGAATGATAAAATAAATGACTTACTAATTTTTCAAATATCAATATTAATGTAAACAGCAATAATATCAATTAATTAAGGAAAATACTAAAGTGAATTAGT
Organism: Macrobrachium nipponense; assembly: GCF_015104395.2. Taxonomy (NCBI): domain Eukaryota; kingdom Metazoa; phylum Arthropoda; class Malacostraca; order Decapoda; family Palaemonidae; genus Macrobrachium; species Macrobrachium nipponense. The sequence continues at coordinate 58,488,813 of NC_061109.1, forward strand.
AAGATTTTAGTTTTATAAATAAATAAAAATTATGTAAGAATGAAAGAAAATCCATTCTACCCCAGCATCTGTCTTTGAACACCAGGTAGCCAAGCTGAGGTGGCTGGCGTCCAACAGCTGTCAAATATATCAAGTAATGTGACAGGAGGGGGAGAGAGATGAGAGAATTTCTATGGTACATGTGTATATATTTATTAATATTTTCACATAATAATAATAATAATAATAATAATAATAATAATAATAATAATAATAATAATAATAATGTGGCGCCGTGGAGGAGTGGGTTAGGTTGTCAATAGACTTAAGTCAAGTTAAGCAACATTGGCTCTGGTCAGTCGTTGGATGGGTGACCGCGTCTCCTCGGCGTTGATTCCTTGGGAAGGATCTTTACCATAATTTCTCTCATCTACTCAGCTGTAAATGAGTACCTATCCCTGATGGGGTAGGGTCCAGCTATGGGTTAAATAGCAAAACTCAGCAATGATGGAAAAAATGAAGGATTAACCGACAACGACGTAAATGGAACCTCTGGCAACAGAGGAGCTTCGTCCGGCAACCAGGTATTCAACCCAATTGAAGGGGAAGACGGTCAGGTACTTGGAGGTCGTCATCCAGCAACTGATCACCACAACGACAATAATCAACAGCAAGAGATTGGAGCTACAGAGGCATAAAGGAAGAAATGGACAAGAGAAGAAAATAAGGAAATATGGAGATGCTACATCAAAGCAACCCGACGGAGAGAGGATATAGAAGAAGATTGGTCAACATCTGGAATGAGAGGAATAACACCCCCAAACAGAGCAGAGGCTGGCAGAACCAAGTAAGGAACATAAAGAAAAAGAAAAAAACTGGCTCTCCCCAACAGAAAGAGAAGAACTGGAAAGGGAAATGTCACACGACAACGAATTACACGAAGACGAACTGAGAGACGATGCCACAGAAGACGACAGGGAGGATGAGGTATTAAACAACGACACACGAAGAAACACCCACGAAGTAACAGCAGAGGACGGAATGGGTAGAAAAAGATTAGACAATGGATGGAGCCAGATACAGAGAGAACAAAGATCCCCTCCATGAAAGCCTACAACACCAAGAAATTAAGGGAGAAAACAAGTGAGGTCAATGAAATAATGGGCATAATACAGACCACCAGTATCACAGAAACAAATCAACTTGGTATATGCAGGAGCAAGATTAGTAGCAGAACTGATGGGAATTCGAACACCAACACCACCAGCACAAACCAACCCAACAGAAACCAAAACAGCAACCTCCTTGGAAAAGGCGACTGGAAAAAGCAAATCATGGTGATGAGATCTGACTTGAGTAAACTGAAAGAGATGGCAGAAAAAAGGCTAAGAAGCAAGAAAACAAGGGAGGAACTCAACGAGAAATACAAAGTACAAGAGAGGTGGGGATTAAACAACACAATAGAAGATGTAAAAATGAAATTTTCATTATTAAAATGAAGTTTTATTGTATACTTACCGAACAATTATAGAGCCTTGATTTCCACGAGCGGCAGGATACTAAATGTTCAAATTTAGCGCGTCGGCGTCGCCACACTGGTGGTGATGACGTCATCTCCCTCCACTCGCGGGAGAACCAGGTACAACTGCCCAGGTGAATCCATTCAATTTGCTTCTGCCCGTCCGTCCAGCTGAAGGGGAGGGAGGGTGGGTATAATCATAATTGTTCGGTAAGTATACAATAAAACTTCATTTTAATAATGAAAATTTCATTTTTATTGTAGTGTCTTACCGAACAATTATAGAGCTGATTACATTTATGGGAAGGTGGGATTCAAGTGGACCACTAGTATTTTTTAAATGGTTACATTTATTGCAATACCAGTAAACACTCAAGGTGTCTGTTGTACCTTACCCTTGTAAGAGAGCTACAGCAGACTGTTACTGCCTCGGTCGGTGCTCTTCTTACTAATGTAGAGGAATTGGAATTTGACCAAAGTTAGCCTCTACAGGAGTGGAATCCTTCCGTAGTTCAAGCGAGTCAAGGCTGACTGACGGAGGATAGTAACAACAAAGATTGCCCTTGCCCTGGGCTAAGACCAGAAATTCAATCATACAAAACATTTGTCACCAACACCATTTAAAAACACATATACCCAACCTTGTAAAATCTGACCTAACAGACTGTGAGTATCCAGGTACTCAGTACCCCCAGCTTCCCTTGAACTCGACAACCTATTCAAGGTGAAAAGTTAGCATAGAGGTGACGACCCCCTGTGCCGTTTCTCCCAACACCGATGCCAGAACCGCCACCGGACCCTAACGTTTTACAATTCTCGAAAAACCAGTTTCTATCTCTTTGAGATAATGACTCTCGCAAAAACCGAATTCGATCTCCAGAACGTGCTCTGAAGAATCGAAGCTAAAGATAAATTCTTTCTGAATGCTAAAGAAGTTGCCACTGCTCTAACCTCGTGAGCTTTAACTCTCAGAACGGAAAGATTGTCCGTTCTCGGACTGCGAGTGAGCTTCCCTGATAAGCTCTCTAATAAAGAACGATATAGCATTCTTAGAAAGAGGACGAGAGGGATTTTGAAGCCGAGGTCCAGAGCTTAGAAGATTGTCCTCTAATACCTTAGTGGCAACAGATACTGCTTAATAGCCCTGACTGGACATAAGAGCCTTTCCTCCTCCTCATGTCCAACCCAATCAGATAAGTTCCTTACCACAAAAACTCCTCGGCCAAGGATTAGAAGGATTCTCATTTTTGGCTAGAAAGGTCAAAGATACCGAAAAGACAGCATTGCCTTGAGAGAAAACCGACTCTTTTGTCTATAGCGTGCAATTCGCTGACACGCTTAGCAGAAGCTAGTGCAATAAGAAAGAGTGCCTTCTTAGTCAAGTTCCTGAGTGAAGCCGACTTCAAAGGCTCAAACGGTGGCCCCATGAGGAACTTAAGCACCACATCTAAGTTCCAAGCCACTGTATCTTGCGGGAGCTTAGTGGTTTCGAAAGACCTAATGAGGTCCGACAGATCTGAATTGGAGGAAATATCCAAACCTCGATGTCGAAAAACCGAAGAGAGCATGGCTCTATAATCCTCTGATCGTCGAAGGAGCCAGTTTCTTAGAGTTCCTAAGAAATAGAAGAAAATCTGCTATTTCTGTTAAAGAGGTCGCAGAAGTAGAGACTTTAGCACTTCTACACCACTCTCTGAAGATTCTCCACTTCCCTTGATAGAGTTTGTTAGAAGACTCTCTCCTACAACGAGCGATAGCTTCTGCAGCTCTTCTTGAAAATCCTTTCGCTCTGACAAGATTCCGGACAGTCTGAACCTGTCAGAGCTAGAGCGACAAGTTTTTTGTGGAACCTCTTGAAGTGAGGTTGTTTGAGAAGCCACTTCTCTGGAGGAAGAAGTCTGGGGAAGTCTACTAACACTGGAGAAGGTCCGGGAACCACTCTTTCCTGGGCCAAAAGGGAGCGATTAACGTTAGCGTTACATTGCTGTGCGACATGAACTTGTTCAGCACCTCTCTTATTAGACCGAACGAGGGAATGCATAAGCTTCCAGACCCGACCAATCCAACAGCATTGCGTCCACCGACCAAGCTAGAGATCTGGGACTGGCGAACAAAAGAGAGGAAGACGGTTGTTCCTTGATGTCGCGAACAGGTCTATTGACGGTCGTCCCCAAAGGCGCCAAAGTTTCTGACAAATCTTGTTGTCCAAAGTCCACTCCAGAGGTAACACTTGCTGTTGACGACTTAACTCGTCCGCCAGGACGTTCATCTTTCCCGGCAACAAATCTCGGGACTAGCTGAACCTTCGCTTCGTTTGACCACAGGAGGAGATCCTTGGCTACTTCGTACAGAGAGAAAGACTGAGTCCCCCCCTGTTTCCGCACGTACGAGAGAGCCGTGGAGTTGTCGGAATGCACTGCCACTACTCGACCTTCTACTAAGCTCCGAACTGTCTGAGCCCCAAGAAAATTGCTAACAGTTCCTTTACATTTATGTGGAACTTCTTCTCCTTCTCCGACCAAGCTCCTGAGTCCGTTGATTTTCCCAGTAGGGCTCCCCAACCTGTGTTCGATGCGTCGGAAAAAGAACTGTAGGTTCGGGAGGATGGTCGTAAATCTAACCCTTCTTCCAACCTTGCTCGAGAGAGCCACCACCTTAGGTCCTCTTTTATTTGATCTGTGACAGGAAAGGTAATCGAGTCTGGTTGTGTCTTCCTGCACCAAGAGGCTCTCAGGAAAAACTGCAGAGGTCTCATGTGCAGTCTTCCCAACGTCACAAATTTTAAATCTTTTCCACTGACGTCAATTTGCCCAGGAGCCTCATCCACTGATTGGCAGAACTTACCTTTTTGTCCAAGAACTCCTGAACTGTCTCCAGACAGCCTTGAACCCTCTTCGGGGACAGAAAAGCCCGAAAAACTTGAGCATTCAGAATCATCCCCAAATAAAGGATGCTCTGAGATGGAACCAATCTGGGACTTCTGTTTGTTGACCAGAATTCCTAACTTTCTGGCAAGATCCAGAGTTGTTCCAAGGTCCTTCATGCACCGACTCTCTGATTCCGACCGGAGAAGCCAATCGTCCAGATAGAGGGAGATTCTTACTCCTAATATGTGCAGCCAGCTTCCTATCGGGGATAGAACCCTGGTGAAACTTGAGGAGCGGTTGCTAGTCCGAAGCCAAAGCGCCCGAAACTGAAACACCTTGCCTTCGAACATGAACTCAGGTACTTCCGAGATTCGCGATGTATCGGAATGTGAAAATAAGCGTCTTGCATGTCCAGAGAGACCATCCAATCCCCCTGTCTGATGGACTCCAGACCGACCGAGTGGTCTCCATATGAAATTTTGTTTTTTTTTCTGGACATGCAAGTTCAGGGCGCTCACATCCAAAACCGGCCTCCAGCCCCCTGATGACTTGGAACTACAAAAAGGCATTGTAAAAGGCCTGGAGGAAATCCCCTTCTATCTGTTCTATCGCTTCTTTGAGAACAAGCGCTTCCACTTCTCGGCTAGCGCCAGAAATTTGTCTGAGCCCGGAGAGTATGCCTTGAATGGATTGGCACAGGTGAGAGCGAGGGAGGTGAAACGAGAGGAATACGATAGCCGAACTTGAGTACTTGCACTACCCAGGCTTCTGCTCCTCGCTGTTTTCCCCATTCCATTCCTCCCAAAACAGCGCCAGCCTGGCTCCCACTGGTGCATGAAGAACCGAGCTTTCATTTGGAAGGTTTGTTAACCTTGGCCGAGGCCTTAGACTGAGGTCGCAAATTCGACTTCGGCCGAAAGAAGCGCTGGGTTTTCTCCCTCGAAAAGGCGCTTGGGTCAGAGGAGAAACCGAAGGAACAGTCTCCACAGGAGCTTTAGGTCTCTTGTAGACTGTGCCAGTAAATCCGAAGTAGATTTCTTATCTAGCGCAGACGAAATTGACAAACACCTACATCGTCTGGAAAGAGGTTATCTTTCACAAAAGGAGCAAACAAGAGAGCAGACTTCTGTTGGGACGTAACCCTTTTAGAAGCAAGGAGCACCAAAGTTGCCTTTTTTCTTAAGGGTACCAAAGGCGATGAGCGAAGCTAACTCATCACATCCATCCCTAATGGATTTGTCCGCACAGGACAGAACACCAATCCAATCCTCCGCTAACTCCCTGAGAAAGAGAAGGACAGTCTTCGATCTTGGCCGCTAAAGCGCCAATAGTCCAATCAAGGAAGCTAAAGACTTCCAAAAGTTTAAATTGATTCTTTACAACGTGGCTTCTTCTCCTTCTCCTCCAACTCAGGCGCTGTAAAGAAAACTTTCGCTGCGGCGAAAGCAGATCTTCTAGAGGAGTCGATTAAACTGGAGAAGTCTCCCTGGGAGGAGGCAGAAACTCCCAGAGAAGGAGCTTCCCCAGTTACATAAAACCTATACCTCTTACGAAGCAACTTAGAGGGAGGGTAAGCAAAAGAGCCTTCCCTAAGTCTCTTTTCATAGACATCCATTTCTCCGTCTCTTTCAACGAATGTCTAACCGCTTTAGATAGAACAAGTTTTTGGGAGGAGAGGGTCTGAAGTTTCCTCCTCATCAAAAAAGTCGAAGTTGGGAGAGCGGGGCCGCTTTCTCAAAATAATCTGGATAAGATACAGAAGAAATCTAAGGAGACGTGAATAACACGAGAGGTGATGTTGAATCCTCCTCCTCTACTTCTTCTTCATTCTCCGATACCGCCGAAGAAGTAGACGGACTACAACCGGATCTGAAGGTTTCGAACCACCCTTGGACTCATTCATCCAGTTGGTTAACATCTCTAACTGCTTGCGCAAAGGCGCCAGAGACGAATCAAAAACAGTTAACGTAGGCTTGGAGAGCCTAAATGTTCAGCGGAGGCGGCGGAAAAACTACTTGCGCCTCGCTCGGAGCCGCCGAACTCGAGGCGAAACAGGCGCATCAGGCGTAACAGACGAAAAGCGCCTAAAGAAACACCCTTAGAACTGCTAGCTACAGCGCTAAAACCACAACTCTACTAGTAGATGGAGCCGAAAAAGGCACAGATTGAGGCGACGAACGAGCCGCTAATGGTCGCGGCGCAACCCTACTCTCAGGCTCCTTATACCGCTTGACTGGAGGAGGCGAAGAATCGGCGCCTGAACGCCTCTTTAAGGGACGCGAAACGGGCGAATCTCGCCAAGAGCGCCGCGCGACCGGAGACGAATCGCTTGAAATCATTCGAAAAGCGTCTGACCGCAACACCTTCCAACGCTTAACCGAGCCCTGTTGAGGCGCACAGGCTCAACAAGAGAGGCGCCTGTCTGTGGGCAAATCCCGATCGACTCCCTTGGACTTCCGGTATGTCTTCTCCCCGTGCGGGGGAGCTGGACAGTGACCTTTGTCTAGGAGACGTGTCAGGACAGACAGACGCACCCTCAACTACACTCTTACCTGAAGCCGCTTTCTCCAAAAACGTCTTAACTGAATTACCAAGTTGCAAAACCGTATTCGCTAGTACCGAAAATTCTGATCTAGCCTCGATTCCAGACTGGCAATGGTGTCGGAAGAAACTACACGGGAAGCCGGAGAAGCGGGATTAGTAGGAGGAATAGGAGGTGTAGTTAAAGGAGACATAACAATTTGAGGAGAAACAGAAGGAACAGAAGCATCGCAAGACGAAGCGGAGCTAAGTCTACTTTCCTAAGTGCTGCTTTTCTAATTCTGTCTTTAGCTAATTTCTCCGAGTATGAACTAAAAAACTTCCATTGAGAATCAGTCCAATCACTACACTCGTTACATGTTCGATCTGCTGAACAAACCTGTCCCCTACACTTAACACATTTAGTGTGAGAATCATATTCTAACTTGGATAATCTAGTTTTACATCCTGAGATGCAAAACCTAACTCCCGACGGACTAGAATCGACATGGCAACGCCTAAATAAAAAGCAAAATAACAACAACGCCAAAAAAGAGTACTTCACCAATTCCGAAGATCAATTCCACAACAAGAAAAAAAGCGAAGCAAAGTCATCCAACCGCACCGACCACCGATGTTCACCGGACGCCGGCAGGAAAAGAATTGGATTCACCTGGGCAGTTGTACCTGGTTCTCCCAGCGAGTGGAGGGAGATGACGTCATCACCACCAGTGTTGGCGACGCCGACGCGCTAAATTTGAATTTAGTATCCTGCCGCTCGTGGAAATCACGGCTCTATAATTGTTGTTCGGTAAGACACTACAATAAAACAGAGGCTTAAGGCCAAGCACATAAGATCCAACGATACATGAACAGGAATAAGGGATACCAACAGAACAAACTATTCGGAACCAACCAGAAAAGACTATACAGCCAACTAAGAGTGGGGAGACAACCACCCAGAAATTCCTGAAGCCGAACAAAGTAAGAGACTCTGGGAAAACATATGGAGCAATCCGGTATCACACAACAAACATGCAACATGGCTCCAGGAAGTCAAGGAAGAAGAAACAGGGAGAATAAAACAAAGATTCACAGACATCACGACAGACACAGTCAGACACCAACTAAAGAAAATGCAAACTGGAAAGCCCCAGGTCCCGATGAAGTCCATGGATACTGGCTCAAAAACTTCAAGGCCCTACACCACGAATAGCAGAACAACTCCAGCATTGTATCTCAAATCACCAAGCACCCAAATGGATGACCACAGGAAGAAACATCCTTAGTACAAAAAGACAAGAGTGCGAAATATAGCCAGTAAACTACAGGCCTATCACCTGCCTACCAATAATGTGGAAGTTACTAACAGGTATCATCAGTGAAAGGCTATACAACTACCTAGAGGAAACAAACACCATCCCCACCAACAGAAAGGCTGCAGAAGGAAGTGTAGGGGCACAAAAGACCAGCTCCTGATAGACAAAATGGTAATGAAGAACAGTAGGAGAAGGAAAACCAACCTAAGCATGGCATGGATAGACTATAAGAAAGCCTTCGACATGATACCACACACATGGCTAATAGAATGCCTGAAAATATATGGGGCAGAGGAAAATACCATCAGCTTCCTCAAAAATACAATGCGCAACTGGAATACAATACTTACAAGCTCTGGAATAAGACTAGCAGGGGTTAATATCAGGAGAGGGATCTTCCAGGGCGACTCACTGTCCCCACTACTCTTCGTAGTAGCCCTGATTCCCATGACAAAAGTACTACTGAAGATGGATGCCGGGTACCAACTCAAGAAAAAGAGGCAACAGAATCAACCATCTGATGTTCATGGACGACATCAAGCTGTATGGTAAGAGCATCAAGGAAATAGATACCCTAATCCAGACTGTAATGATTGTATCTGAGGACATCAGGATGGAGTTTGGAATAGAAAATGCGTCCTTAGTCAACATACAAAAGGCAAAGTAATCGAGAACTGAAGGGATAAAGCTACCAGATGGGAGCAACATCAAACACATAGATGATGACAGGATACAAATAACCTGGAATAATGGAAGGAGGAGATATAAAACACCAACAGAATGAAGGACACGATCAGGAAAGAATACATGCAGAGACTCAAGGCGATACTCAAGTCAAAACTCAACGCCGGAAATATGATAAAAGCCATAAACACATGGGCAGTGCCAGTTAATCAGATACAGCGCAGGAATAGTGGAATGGACGAAGGCAGAACTCTGCAGCATAGATCAGAAACCAGGAAACATAGACAATACACAAAGCACTACACCCAAGAGCAAATACGGACAGACTATACATAACACGAAAGGAAGGAGGGAGAGGACTACTAAGTATAGAGGACTGCGTCAACATCGAAAACAGAGCACTGGGGCAATATCTGAAAACCATGAAGACGAGTGGCTAAAGAGTGCATGGGAAGAAGGACTAATAAAGCAGACGAAGACCCAGAAATATACAGAGACAGGAGAAAGACAGAAAGAACAGAGGACTGGCACAACAAACCAATGCATGGACAATACATGAGACAGACTAAAGAACTAGCCAGCGATGACAATTGGCAATGGCTACAGAGGGGAGAGCTAAAGAAGGAAACTGAAGGAATGATAACAGCGGCACAAGATCAGGCCCTAAGAACCAGATATGTTCAAAGTACGATAGACGGAAATAACATCTCTCCATATGTAGGAAGTGCAATACGAAAAGTGAAACCATAAACCACATAGCAAGTGAATGCCCGGCACTTGCACAGAACCAGTACAAAAAGAGGCATATTCAGTAGCAAAAGCCCTCCACTGGAGCCTGTGCAAGAAACATCAGCTACCTTGCAGTGATAAGTGGTACGAGCACAACTGAGGGAGTGATAGAAAACGATCAGGCAAAGATCCTCTGGGGACTATGGTATCAGGACGGATAGGGTGATACGTGCAAACAGACCAGACGTGACGTTGATTGACAAAGTCAAGAAGAAAGTATCACTCATTGATGTCGCAATACCATGGGACACCAGAGTTGAAGAGAAAGAGAGGGAAAAATGGATAAGTTATCAAGATCTGAAAATAGAAATAAGAAGGATATGGGATATGCCAGTGGAAATCGTACCCATAATCATAGGAGCACTAGGCACGATCCCAAGATCCCTGAAAAGGAATCTAGAAAAACTAGAGCTGAAGTAGCTCCAGGACTCATGCAGAAGAGTGTGATCCTAGAAACGGCACACATAGTAAGAAGAGTGATGGACTCCTAAGGAGGCAGGATGCAACCGGAACTCCACACTATAAATACCACCCAGTCGAATTGGAGGACTGTGATAGAGCAAAAAAAAAAAAAATAATAATAATAATAATAATAATAATAATTACAAAACTAATTTCAAAATTCATACGTGATAGTGTTTTGAAGAAATACAATAATCTATCCATTTCACTCTTTTAAATAAGGATAACTCTCTCTCTCTCTCTCTCCACACGTGATACGTATGTCATAGTGGTAACTCTCTCCCTCTGTTTGGGCTGGCAGTGTATGTATACAGTATATCTTTAAGGAAATTACTACATTTAATGCTAAAATAATAATATACAGTACTAGTTTTCAAATAATATTAAGTTTAGTGAGATTAAATAATAGCATTCTCTCTCTCTAATTACATATGTTTATTTGTTTTGTAGTATAAATAAATGATTTACCTTATAACTAATTTTCAAATATTTTCACTTTCTATCCACTTTGAGGAAGGAGGACGGGGGAGTAAAATGACAAATTGTTAACTAATTTGTATTTTTCATAACTTACAAACCTGAGGTCTTATCATTAGGATAAATACTCAGCGCCATCTGGAAACCGGTAAAGTTTAAAATAATTGTGTACGCAAGGGACTATTGGCATCTGTGCTTGGTTCCGAGACATGTGGAGCCACCCACATACCCCTCATTAACTCGTGACCCCATTAGTTATTCTTCCAACCCAGGTTAGTTGATAGAGGGGTGGTTAGAGGTGAACCTTTGTATGTTAAGACCTCAGGTTTGTAAGTTATGAAAAATACAAATTAGTTAAAAATTTGTCATTTGTTCATATACGAAACAAACCTTCGGTCTTAACATTAGGATAGACTTACTCTTGGTGGGAGGTAAGTACTATTAACCAACTGGGAGTTTGCCACCTTTGATCAGTTTTCTGAAGACTAGAATTCTATGAAACAACTGACCAGTATTTCCGAATCTAAGACATATATGAATACCATAAAGTCAGACTTCTGGGTTTTTACACAATGTCATAGTTCATTGCGTCTGAGGAAGATAAGAAGATCGGTTCCCCTACCAAACCAATTCATCCACTCATGTAGGTTTGTTATCATTCCTCTCCCTCTTGCTAAAGAGAGGAATGTCCTGCTACTGATAGGTATCTTACTGATACTAACCCTAACAGTATGGCCACTTCACCCACCTGTACCTTGTCTGTTCCAGCTTATGATGGTACTCTCTTCTTACTGCCCTAAGTAAAGAAGGAGACAGAAATTTGAAAAGGAAAGAGGCCAGTTAGCTCCTCCATTTCACATTCATACCATCATCTTAGACAAGATACCAACTGACCTGCCAGGGGTACTGGACAAGTTGCACCATTTGTTGAGCACCACAAAGACCCAAAGAAATTGTGTCCAAGGACCTCTGGGCAACCTTATATATATATACAGGATATTGAAAGTGGTTTTCATAACAACAAAGAACCCACTCTCAAATTTCAATGAACAGACAGACACCACCTTAAAATTACTCAATTTTGAGCTTCGATACAGTCACAGACCAACCGTCACGATCATTTTAACAGGTATGTTCTTAAATGACAGAAGGCCCATATTCCTCTGATGACCTTCTCTTCTGTATAACTTCACTGGTACAACTTGACAAACAAGGAGTGGGCTTGACCGATCGCCTCTGTTTGGCCTGTTCCTTTACGTCTACCACCTTAATTTTCTAGGTGACGTAGTTCTTTCTATAACCACAGAGTACTTTGACAAGTCAAAGCCGGCCCTGCTGAAGGTCCCTCACACTTACTCAAACCGTACTGAGCATGACTAAGAAATGTATCTGTCATCATGACCTGTGCTGCATTGACTCATTATCGCGGATTCCGGGGCCAATTGGAACTGATGTTCCAGACTACTTTTGAGTCTATGTCAAAACCCTGGTTATTGAGTACTCCCAATCTACCAAGGTCAGAGGAAGACCCCCAACCACTGTCAGTTTCCTGTAACATGACTGATGTACGTGCCTGGTGGTAGTCTGTCAAGGCTACTCTGATACAGAGTATGTTATCACTTATCAGATCAGAGTTCTAATGTGCCCCATCCAGTTCACTGCTCCTGATTCATCTGAAGATTAGTCAGTGTGAAGCGATATTCACATGCCCAATCACCAGTCCAATGTATATCACCATGCATGTAAACATGTAATTACAGATTCTTCCCTCTGTTCTGACACCCTCTCCACCAGATCATTGTCTACTGACTGAATGCCTTTAATGGACAGAAACGTCCACTATACAGGCAGTCACGGCCAAAGAGTCATTCTGTCTATATGAGCTAACAACCTTTGGAGTCGTGTTACGTACGAGGTGACACTCTACACCCAAAAACTGAGAACTATTAGTTCGAAAGGGGATACTGGTCAACCTCCAGACCTTGAGATATTAATTCTACCTATCGGTGGTGCCTCTTCCCCACACGAACCTGGTAGCGATGATTGTGCTACGATAAACTTTATCAGTCACTCATCCTGGGTCCTCCTCAACTACTGGCACCCATCCTTCCATTCGGGACATGGAGGAACAGGTAGAACCTAGAGTTTGCGTAACCTCCAGGTTGTTCCCAGTATCGCAAATGGAATCCTCAGGCTCCTCAAAGGGTGAAACCCCTGAGACAGCTATTGCATAGTTTTTCTATTATACGAGTTCCTCTCTGGACGAGTGTTTGTGCACCCATCTGCCAAACTGGTGGTCCGAGGTCCTACTCCCATCTCGGCTAACGCGGAATCAGAGAACTTATTTCTGGTGATAGAAAATAATTTATCTATATAGTGCGGTTCGGATCCCACAATAAGCTGCAGGTCCCGTTGCTAGGTGACCAATTGGTTCCTAGCCACGTAAAAATATCCAATCCTTCAAGGGCAGCCCTCAGCCCTAGGAGAGTTATTAACCTCTTCATTACCGAAAGTTTGTTTGGAGGTAGGTGGGTACCACCATTGAAGTCTACTATACCGCACCGGTGCATAAAGGTGGTACGCATAGTACCACCAAAACTCCTCTTTTCAGATAGGGACTTCCAATCATTCTGTAATTTCGGTTTGGAAGTTTGGAGCAAAATAAACAGTATGACACGATGCCAGACGTATGATGAACCCAAAAAAATAGTATTATTACTGCTTATAGTAGTGTGTAGGTGACAGATGAACTGCGTCTCAACAAAAATCACAAAACCAGACAAGCGTAACATGCAATAACTTCTACCCAAGTAAAAAACCAGTTGTATCATCATTTACTGTATTTATTTATTTATTCACTTATTACATTTTACAAATAAAAGATATGAACACCAGATAAATGAAGGTAGAAATAAAGCCTTATAGTAACTTTATATATAAAAAACCAAACCAGAGAAAAAGCAAAAAAAGCGATTTTTTTCTGAGGACAAGAAACTTGAAAAATTAGTTTAGATACCCCTAATGCCCCAAAAGTTGTTTTCTGTGATGAAACTAATCTTAGAAAACGTAGAAAATGACATCGCCCAATTTTTGAAAGATATACTATAAAATTTGCGATTTCATATTTATTGGCGGGCTTTCGCTTTAGTTTTTGCTCTTTTTTTTTGTTATTACGTGCTTATTTACTGTTCTATTTGATAATACTTTATGTGCATGTTCCAGGTGCAATATACCAACATTCTGTAAGACCGAATTTCTATTCAAGACCGTAGTCACCGACCACCAGCAGTGCCCTTGTACAAGGGACATGAGTTTTCACATTTTTTTTCATAAAATCATTTATTTTCCTGTAGGATGATAAAACTAACAGAGAATATGCGTTATTATAGTGCTAATAATACCTGATAATTTCATTAGCCTGTCTTGATTAGTGTATTTTGGCAAATATTTACGAAGGGCACCCCTCCAACTCGAGTCACTACCGAGAGATTCAGTTCGGCAGCGAACACAATGTTTACATTCTGCTCACCCACCCGGTAAAGAAGGGTTAAACAGCTCAGTGTTTTTGTAAAAACTAAGATCCCAACCACAAAACACTTATGCGGTGACCTGTTACAATATACGGGCCTATGTTCAATATGCACCCTCCAAAGGGGAATCTTATATTGCCAGAAACCATCATGGTGCTATCCTCGAGTAACCTAGCCCAGAATTGTACCCAACGTCACTTCACCCTACCTCACTCTTGAAGAATGGGAAACTCCCCACTTTCCCCTTCCAGATATGATGAGGTACTAATGCCTTGCTCTGGCCAACTGAAGCTCAAACCCTCTATGTTAGGTTCATGACTTCAACTATAGAAACTAGACCAGTATGTAAGAGACCCAATTGCAGATTCCAGGTTAACTTAGCCAACAACCACTTGGACTAGTCTAAGTAGGTACTATAGCCAATTATGAATTGACTAACTTATTATAAGTTGACAAGTTGACGCTAAGGCCTTGGTTAGGTTAGGCTTGTTAACCCTTCTAGCCCTAGGACTGGGTTGGTTAGGTTAGGCTATGTTAAACCCTTCCAATTAAGCTAGACCCTGGTTTCCCCGGTTAGGTTAGGCTAGACTCTCCCAATAGGCTAGACCCTGGTTAGTTAGGTTAGGCTATGTTAACACTTCCAATTAGGCTAGGCTAACTCCTCCATCACTTAGGGTATGTTAAGTCCATCTGAGATGTACACTTAACTAAGCTAGGCTAGTATAGACTAGCCTAATCTAGAACTAATGACTTAGGTTAGGGTAAAGCCGTTCAAGAAAGTTTGGGCTATCCATGCTAGGCTACAACCACAACCTTCTAGGCTAAGGTGGTAAAAAGTGTTACGAATGGGTAGCCTATGCACTAGTCTATGCTCAGTTATACTTATAACCTAACTAATTCGCCCAACCTAAGAAATAGTAAGGGCATGTTCAAGCAACCAGATCATGTTAAGTCATCAACCCACTGTTAGGCTAAGTTGACATGTATGTCGGAACCACCTAACCTATGAGTTAGGCTAAGCGGCACCCGGCTAAGCTAAGAATTGTACCACTTAGATTAATCTAAGATAGTAAATGTAGGTTCGAAGCCAACCACAAACCATTAGCTGGTCCAAGCCAGCACATGCATACCAACCAGTTAGTTCGACAGTCTAAGCTAAGAACTACTACTCAGATTAACTAAGATAGTAGCAGTAGACTCGGACTGGCTGGAATAGGCTATGAAATAACAATTTGTAAAAAATTTTTCTGGGCTCAGCTCGTGTCGCTGCGCGAAATATCCTTTATCTATTATTTCTAGGGTAAATGTACTAACACATACCAGAGAATAATAAAATGAAAGAAAAGGTCAGTACAACTGACTCGCTCACCTCCAGAGGGTGTCGGTATGACACTATGGCGAGTGAGACCACTACACGAACCGCTTGCCAATAGAAAATCTCCCACTACAAAATCCCCACAAGAGGGGACCGACCCACAGAGTGGGCAGCAACTACTACTACTCCATCCCATGCTGCCGACTGCTGCGCCTCTGGTGGCCATCCTTTTCAGTTAGCGCACAGTGTATACACGTGCCCTTTTTTGCTCTGTGTTTTTGTGCCCTTATTATTGGATTTACTCATCATGGAGCGTGCAGCCATTGCAGCAGCTAAGTTAAGTACTCAATGTTATTGCTATTTGGTTTTTTTCCGTCCCTTCAGTCAGTATTTGCCGTTTTTTTAGGTTATAAATACGAGCTCTAGGTCGAAGCATGGCAGCATGGTTTTCTGCCTCGTGGCGGGTTCGTTCTTGGGTCTTCCATACCCAGAACCTTCCCTACTTTATTACGCTCTATTTTTAGTTATCCTGTTTGTTTTAAGGGTACGTCTACGCGTTTTTATGTCATGCATGCATGTCTTTTCACCTTACGTAGGCTTCTTCTATCCAGACCCTAGCACAGCTCTTAGTATCGGCCCCCCGGCTAGCTTTGAGTGGTAGACTTTCTTTCTTCGGGTTAGTCGTACACTCTGGATTTTTTCTCCTACTATTTTGTTTTTCTTTCTTTACTAGTGAATTATTTATTTTATATTATGTTTATGTTAGTTGTAAAGGCGTCCTGGCTTCACCTAGCCCCCCCCCCCCCCCTAGGTTATGGCCCATAGGGCCCAGTGCTACCGCTCTTCAGTTCGGTTGCTCCTATAGCTTCTCTCTGATCAGCCGGTTGTGTATTCTAGGCTTTATTGTTTCATTGTATCGTTGTTACCGCTCCGTGTAACTACGTGATCACGGAGCAGCCCAGATGCCTGTCCAGTCATCTTCCCTCCCCTCCCGCTCTTCCATAGAGTCGGGGGGAGGGTTGGTCTGCCCACGCTTGCTCGCATACCCGAGCCTGCCTCCCTCTGCCCCCCCAGGCGGAGGGAGTAGGGGGACGGGACAGACCCAGACTGATCAACCTCTCCAGCTTCTCGGTTTCGGCCGGATGGCTAAAGGGGGGGGTCTGGCCTGGACTCCCCCCCTCCCCCCTGTCGCTACTTCCCGTCGCTCCGTTGCTAGCGCGAGTCTGTTTGCCCTCTCGCCCTTATTCCCACCTTACTGGGGAAGCTCCTTTTCTAACCGGAGCTCCGGCATCCAAGTGGAAAGATTCTAGTTAACACCCCGCGGGTGGACTGGGGCATACAGTTGGTCTCTACTAACCACTCCGTCGCGCTGAGGTCGCGACACGCTCCGCCAAACGCACTGGACTTAGTCCGGTACGTTCGATATTTAGAGGTTTAAGATTTAGTTTTTGTTCAAAAACTAAGTAAGTTTATCTTAAGCTACCTAAACCATTCCCCCTTCCTTGCTGCCACACCGGATCTCTCCGGGGTTATAAGCCTATTCAGGCGGTAAGGGAGGGTTATGCCCAAATTTTTTTCCGAAGCTCCGGCATGCAGCGGAGTTCTTTTTTAACCTTTAGCCTGTAAGTGATACCTTTTAAGATGCTCATGTGTCTTTTCACTTACAGACCACCAACTGTGAGCATCCGGGATGCACCGCCACGCTTCAAGACCCCTGTTGGACATGAAGTTTGCCGGTCCCATGCTCCATGCGCGACTCCGCACGGGGACCTCCCCAAGTCTGGTATCACGAGACCTGCACCATCTGCTATGATCTGGTTGAGCCAGCTCTTAGACGGGGTAAGTATTTCCACTCCGTTAGCCAGTCCCTACTTAGTTATATGTTCTTAAGTTTTAAAAATTCTAATCTTTCTTAAACTAAGATAAATTTACCAGGGGATTTCGCATCCCCTATAATTTTAAGTTAAGCTTTTAATTTAGTTTAGTTTTTAAGTTTAATCTAAAAAACTAATAAATACCCTCTCTTCCAGGCTCCGGCTGTGAGGGACACCGCACTGGCAACCCTGCGGGCCTGGGTCGGCGGTTTTGGAAGAACGCCGCCAAGGTATGCCCTACATTCTCGAGAAGAGGTTGGCGGTTCCTGATCTTCCCCGGCGGGCAAGTCAAACGGGCTACGTCGACCCAGCAGAGGCGGCCCGACTATTGTTCATCCAACAACAAAGCTCGCTGCCTCGTTGAATGATCCAGGCCAGGACATCTCCTCGGAAGTCGCGACGTTTAGATCTAAACATTGAACCGATGGCAGGTGTGGACGACCTGTTTGGTCGAGGTGAGTACGTTGGACGCCCAGGGCTGCCCTTGGTTGCCACTGGATCTTCTACTCCTGCAAACTCTCCAGCTTTCCTTCCAGGCTTTACCGGTGCCGAACTTTATACTTTCTCCTGATGCTTCCGTTAAGACCTAAGGTCAAAGGACAAGCAGTTAAAACCTTGACTAAGACGTCGTCGTCGTCTAAAAAGACGGCGTCGGCGTCATCATCATCTCGTAAGTCTCCGGCTAAAAAAACCCCGGAGCAGAGCGGTCTAAAGCTTCCGGTCCGGCTCCAAATCCTCTAGGAGTAGATCCTCCAGGGAGAGATCACACACTCCAGCGGAGTCAACCGTTCCAATGCCTTTGGTTCCTGTTCAGAGCCCACCCCGTCCACCTCCGCAGCAGCTCCGGCTTTGGATTCCAAGCTGCCTGTTGCAACAAGTGGGCGATCTGGTTGGGTCTCTAAAAACCAGTATGGAACAGATGTTCTCCCGGTTGTCTGATAGGATCAACTCCCCAGGACAACATTATCGCCGGACTGAGCCAAGCTCCGCTAGCTACTCCCCCACCCTTCGGCACAGGGGTAGCGCAATTTTGCCACCGTAGACTCTCTACCTCCGTTCAGTATGAACAATCCTTGGAGAGTAGCGTCATACGCCCCCTTCCAGGACGGGCTTATTTCTATCCCGGAATGTGGAACTCGAAGGATTGAAGACTTTCGAGTTCTACCCGGAAGATCTTCAACCTCCGTTCATCGGCTACGCCAGGCTCACCGCCTCTGCCATGACACGAGACGATAAGGTACCTAAAGAGACAGTCCTCTATTCACGAGACCAGGCTCAAAGAGAATGGCTCAGGTGTTTAGAGGACATGACTGTTCAAACACGAAAATACAGCCGTTTAGAGTCCTTTCACAATCTTTACAATGGAAGAGGGTACTCCGCTTCCTTTCTTGACAAAGATTGCTACGTTACCATTCCAGCAGCCCATAAGGGGGATTCGTTGCCTCAGCTGAAAGAGCGACCCTACGTCTCCTTTACTTCCCTCAGCCGAGAGAGTTTGTGGGAAGGACCTGCCCAACACTTTTTCTGCGGGCAAACTCAAACCAGACTGTGCTATGGAGCAGTTTTGGTGAGAAGCTGCCTAGAACTTCCAGATAGCCTCATTCAGGCAGAATTTGATGCCAAGTCTAGGTTGGCCAGTCTATCAATACCATGGCCATGACCGAGGTGGCTACCATTTTCTTATGGTTCTGAGCCACTTTTTTTAAGCTGATCACCAAGTCACTGACTCAAACGGTGCAGTCTGACATGTTCGAGTTCGCCACGGCCAGAACAAACTGTAGGAAGCATGTCCTTCAAGAAGCAACTATTCGGCATGAACCGAATAAGTTGCTTGCATCGAACATCTGGGGAGGCAGACCTCTTTCCCAGATGCGATGGTAAAGGAGTCCAGGCAGAGGCTACGAGGCCTTAACCAAAGCCTTAAAGATCGTTGGGGTCTTACGGCCAAGAGACGCCAAGATCAAGCTGTCAGAGGTAAGGCTCAGAAGAAATCCAGACGTTTCCAGCCTTACCAAAAGAACAGCAACACTTGGCCCAGCCTGTTTCCGGCTGTCCCGTTGGTGCAGGCAGCCCAAACCTTCTACCTCCAGGCTCAATCGCAGCCTTTTTATGGTCATTTCCCCCCAGCCTCAACCCTCCACCTCTTACGCTCTCTCCCCAGCCCTTCAATCAAGTCTTCGAGGCCAGGCTTCTCAGAAGTATGACCGCTCGGGTAAGGGAGGCAGAGGTAAGCGATCCTTTCCGTCAGAGAGGAATCGGGAGGGTCCTTTTAATAGAGGAAAACACTTTCAGGGGAGGCGAGGAGGCTACCAACACCAATGAGGACTTCAGGTAGGAGGGAGGCTGTTTCACTTCCGCCCACCAGGTGGAGTTTCAGCAAATGGGCAACAAAGCATTGTGTCAAAAAGGCCTGGGTTGGAGTTGGGTGCGATCCCCCCCCACCCAGACCTTTCCCGCCAACTTCCATCCAAAGAATTGACGGAGTATGCGGAGGACATCCTTCAGAAAGGAGCAATAGCGAGAGTCAACAGATTAAAGTTTCAAAGGGGCGCTTTTTCAGCGTTTCCAAAGAAAGGCTCACAAAAAAGAAGGGTAATCTTAGACTTGTCCCGCTTAAACTTAGCCATTCGCTGCGACAAGTTCAAGATGCTCACGATCTCGCAGGTGCGGACCTTACTTCCCGTGGGGCCCCGTCACCCACTCTATCGATCTTACAGACGCTTACTATCATATCCCTATTGCAAGGACTTCCGTCCGTATCGGTGGGCTTCAGATAGAGATCAGGCATTCTCCTTCAAGGTAGTTCCTTTTGGGCTCAAACGTAGCACCAGGGTGTTTCACGAAGTTGGCGGAATGGGTAGTTCAACAACTAAGATCGCAAGGGATTATGGTAGTAGCGTATCTCGACGATGGCTAATCTGGCTCCAACAGTCGAGGAATGCCACAAGCAACACTGAAAGTAATTCAGTTCCTGGAATATCTAGGCTTCAAGATAAACAGGACCAAATCAAGACTCACTCCAGAGTCAAAACTTTCAGTGGGGCTGGGCATTCAATGGAATCTATCCGCCCATACTCTGTCCGATTCCATCAACCAAGAGGAAAAGAAATAGCGAAGTCAGTAAAGGCAATTTCTAAGTCACAAACTTGCGTCAAGAAAAGAACCCAGGAAAGGATTCTGGGTTCACTCCAGTTTTGCATCAGTGACAAACATCTTGATGAAAGCCAAAACTGAAGACCTAACCAGAATCGGCGCTCACGAGCAAAGGGTTTCAGGTCCAGGGACAGACAAATTATCCTCAGTCCCCTCAGATTCTACGGAATCGTCTACGCCCTTGGGCAAAAGTCAAGAAACTTATCAATCTCAGTACCCCTTCAGTTTTCTCCTCCTCCGGGGATTACATACCCACAGACGCTTCGTTAAGCGGGTTGGGGAGGAATATTTCTCAGTTCAAGAAGGTTCAAGGAACTTGGTCACCTCAGTTCCGTTCAGTTTCCACATAAAACGTACTGGAAGCAATGCAGTGTTCTTGACCTCTAAAAAAGGTTTACGTCCGCCAAAGAACTCCCACATAAAGCTAGTCTTAGACAGCGCAGTGGTAGTCCATTGTAGTAAACATTCGGGAGGCTCGCCAAATTCACTGTTTCATCTAAATCCATGTCATGGTAGCCATGCTTCTCCCTGGCGGACAAGTTCAGTTGGCACCTCTCCTCCACCCATATAGCCGGAGTGAGAAACGTCATAGCAGATGCTCTATCCCGATCAGTGCCTCTGGAGTCGGAATGGTCACTGGGACAGCAGTTCGTTCCAGTGGATTCTTCAGAGAGTTTCCAGGCCTACAAGTGGATCTCTCGCATCCCAAGCGAACCACAAACTCCCATGTTATGTGGCCCCCAACCTGGACCCTCTGGCCTATGCCACGGACGCCCTGGCCCTAGACTGGAACAACTGGGAGAAGATTTATGTCTTCCCTCCAGTGAATCTTCTCCTGAAGGTACTGAACAAACTCAGGACATTCAAGGGTCAAGTGGCTCTAGTAGCCCCAGACTGGCCAAAGAGCAATTGGTAACCCTCTAATTCTGGAACTGGGTCTTCGCCCTCTTCGAATTCCCAGTCCCAGGCTCTCCCAGTCAGTGCAAACGAAGACTGTGTTCGCTTCCTCAGGAATTCTCAAACCCTAACTTTATGGATTTCATGAAGTTTGCAGCTAAAAGAGATGCGAATATTGATCCTCAAAATATTCTCTTCTTGGAATCTGATAGATTCAACTTTGAGACAATATGATGCTGCTGTCAAAAAGTTAGCAACCTTCCTGAGAGAATCAGATATTAGAATCATGACAAATCAATTCAGCTATATCCTTTTTCAGATCTTTATTTGAAAAAGGCTTAGCAGCTAGCACCATTACGACAAACAAGTCAGCTTGAAAAAGATTTTTCAATTTGGTTTCAACATAGACTTGACAGACTCCTACTTCTCGTCTATTCCCAAGGCTTGTGCTAGACTTAGACCTTCTGTAAGGCCTACGTCAGTATCATGGTTCTTAAAATGATGTTCTAAAGCTGGCTTCAGAAACTGATAATGACACATGTTCATTTATAATGCTCTTAAGAAAAACTCTATTTTTATTAAGCTTGGCCTCAGGAGCTAGAATTTCAGAACTGTCGGCATTATCCAGGGATCCGGATCATATTCAATTTCTTCCCACAGGGGAAGTGCTACTTTCTCCGGAACGTAGTTTTATAGCAAAGAATGAAGATCCTTTGATGAGGTGGGAACCATGGAAGGTTGTACCCCTTCCACAAGATATATCTCTTTACCCAGTATCGACCTTACGAGCCTTTCTGTCCAGGACCTCCTCATCCTCATCGGGTCCTCTCTTTAAGAGAGAAAAAGGTAGTACTTTATCTATTAAAGGCATCAGGCAGCAGATCCTGTACTTTCTTTATTAAGCAAGCCAATCCTGACTCTTTCCCAAAAGCACATGATGTCAGGGCAGTAGCCACCTCAATTAACTATTTCCAACATATGAATTTCGATGAGTTGAAAAAATATACTGGATGGAAATCGCCGACAGTATTTAAGCGTCATTACTTAAAAGTCCTTGGAAGCTCTGAATTTTCAGCAGTTGCGGCGGGTACATAGTTTCCCCCGACTCTGCTTAATCTTTAGTAGAAGATCCAGTCCTCCGGTTCTAACCTGTCTCCACCCAACAGTTTCGTCTATTACTTGTCATGTTTCATCTACGTTTACCTTGAGTCCTTAGCTGCTCCTTATGATGTATTAGTGGGTGTCCCTTATTATTTTTTTGCTAGGGTCACTCACAATTGATTGTATATATTGATCTCTTTGATGTGATCCCCTTATTTTTATGCTAGGGGACACATCTTATTTACAATGGTTACGGGTTTTGTATATTAAGTCATATACATTCCCTTCCTATATTATTATTATTGAAGTTTGTTCTGTTCAAGTTATTGTTATAATTGCTTTGAGTTCTTTGTACATATCTATACACAGATACTGATTTCAACATATATTCCATGTAAGGCCCTGTATATATGTAAAATTTTAAGTTTATTTTTTTAAGAAATATTATTAGCATTAAGTTTAATTTAAGTAATATTTCTGTTTGTATCATTGTGTATATGTATATTTATTAGCAATTATATTCCTTCATTTTATGTTATCTTTTATTTGAGACCCCTTTTGGTTATTTATTTTTCTTTACAATCTTGTGCTATTTCTCTGGTACGATTTCGCGCAGCGACACGAGCTGAGCCCAGAAAAGGGATTTTGACGTAAGGAAAAATCTATTTCTGGGCGATTGGCTCGTGTCGCCAGCGAAATCCCGCCCTACCCATCCATCGCTCAAGATTGTCTGCTAACTTCAGGATGGCCACCAGAGGCGCAGCAGTCGGCAGCATTGTGGATGGAGTAGTAGTAGTTGCTGCCCACTCTGTGGGTCGGCTCCCCTCTTGTGGGGATTTTGTAGTGGGAGATTTCTATTGGCAAGCGGTTCGTGGTAGTGGTCTCACTCGCCATAGTGTTCATACCGACACCCTCTTGGAGGGTGAGCGAGTCAGTTGTACTGACCTTTTCTTTATTTTATTTATTCTCTGGTATGTGTTAGTACATTTACCCTAGAAATAATAGATTAAAGGATATTTCGCTGGCGACACGAGCCAATCGCCCAGAAATAGATTTTTCCTTACGTCAAAATCCCTTTATTTTTCCTAACTATACAAACCTGAGGTCCTTTAACAATAGGAATGTAACTTGCGGCAGCTAGAACCGGTCGTAAGCTTCAAACAAGGGAGTACGGTGAGGGGTGGCATGAGGTGGGACTATGTGTAAAGGACCTCAGGTTTATATAGTTAGGAAAAATACAATTTTCGACAAATTGTTATTTGTTCCGATACGTAATACAAACCATCGGTCCTTTAACAATAGGACGACTCACTTCTTGGTGGGTGGAGTCTGAGTCAATGAACAGACTGGTGTTCATCCAACCTTGGTTTCCTCCCTGGTCATAAGAGCAGAGGGAGGGATCCTAGCTTCTGCCCAATGATCGGGGTATGTACCGCAGGATCAATGGTCAGACCTCTGGACCCAAGTAATAAGTGGGAGGCCAGCATACCTCTTAAAACTAGCAAGCAAGAACTTGTTCTTATTGCAAGAGGCAATATGCAGTCATGGGTTTGTCTCTTGTTGGCTTCCACTTCCCCCCCCTTGTTGGGAAAAGTGGTGGATAATCGCTCCTATCCCTAATGAAAGGGGTAGGATGGAGCTCAGTCGAGTAGCTTACCTGCATCGGTCTCCTGTTCCAGGGTAGTGACGACCGCGTCCCTCTGCCCACAGGTAGAGGGGGAGAAAAAGATGGGGTAGAGAAGCCATCACACTCTCATTCACTCATCCATTCATGCAGTCACACAAGGATGCAATGCTGTTCTGTCTGCTCGTGTGCTGGGTAAGCTACACAACTTGTTGAGAAGTCACCAAGGGTCCCAAGGAAAAAGTGTCCAAGGACCTGTGGGCTATATCCCGAAGGTAGAAGGAGGTGAAGGTGGTCTGGTTGGTCCAGACCCCCGCCTTCAGGACCTGCGCCACGGAGAAGTTCTTGAGGAACGCAAGGGAAGGACCAATGCCTCTGACTTCGTGGGCTCTCGGACGGAGCGTACAGATGTCGTCACTACCATCAGCTTCGTACGCCCTCCTGATCACCTCATGCAGCCAGAAAGAAAGTGTGTTCTTGGATACTTCTTTCTTGGTCACCCCGGTGCTAACGAAGAGGCGTCGGCACTCAGACCTGAAGAGTCGAGTTCTCTTCAGGTAGCGCCGTAGCGCCCTCACAGGACAAAGCAGCATCTCTTCCGCATCATTGTTGGTGAAGTCCATTAGGGAAGGGATTGTGAAAAACTCGAACCTGTCGTCAGGGATCGACGGTTTCTGAGTCTTCGCAACGAAGTTCGGGACAAGATCGAGCGACACAGATCCCCATCCCCTAGAATGTTTCACATCGAAGGAAAGACCATGAAGTTCCCCTACTCTCTTCGCCGATGCCAGGGCCAGCAAGAAGAGGGTCTTGAGGGTCAGATCCCTGTCTGACGACTCTCAGAGTGGCTCGAAGGGTCTTCGAGTCACACTCCTAAGGACGAGAGTCGCGTCCCACTCAGGGGGCCTGAGTTCCCTGGGTGGGCAAGACCTTTCAAAGCTCCTCATTAGCAAGGAGATCTCGAACGAGTTCGAGATGTCCAATCCGCTCAGTTTCAGGACTAGTGCCGGGGCGGCTCTATATCCTTTTACTTTGGGGACCGAGAGGAGCTTTTCTCGGCGAAGAAACACGAGGAAATCTGCTACCTGCTGAAGAGTGGCTCTGAGAGGAGATAGACCCCGTCTACGACACCAACCACAGAAGACGACCCACTTCCCCTGGTACACAGCTGCAGAGGACTGTCTGACGTTTCCAGCCATCTCTGTTGCTGCGCTACGAGAAAAGCCTCTCGTTCGCCAGAGATGGTGGATAACAGCCAGCCATGAAGATGTAGAGACTGGACTGCTTGGTGACCGTTCTATGTGTGGCTGGGCGAGAAGGTTGTGCCAATGGGGAATCTCTCTCGGTGCTTCTGCAAGCAGAGCCAGCAGGTCCAGATACCAAATGGCCTGGGGCCATTTGGGAGCCACCAGGATAATCCTGAGATTCGGGGTGGCCAGCACTCGGCTGATCACTTGCAAATCAGGCTGAACGGGGGAAAGGCGTAGGCGAAGAGGTTGTCCCACGAGTGTTGAAGAGCGTCCTCTGCAGCTGCCCATGGGTCCAGCACGGCTGAAAAGAAAACTTGAAGTTTCCTGTTGTGCCGGATGGCGAACAGATCCACGACTGGACGCCCCCACAGGTCGAAGAGCCTTTCCGCCACGTCCTGGTGTAGGGACCATTCGGTCCCTATCACCTGATCCCGACAGCTGAGCTTGTTTGCTACTACATTCCTCTTCCCTGGAATGTAGCGGGCTGACAGCTCTATTGAGTGAGCCACGGCCCACTCGTGCACCTGCCGTGTCAACTGATGCAACTGGAGAGACACTAGGCCCCCCTGTTTGTTGACGTAAGCCACTACCGTGGTGTTGTCGCACATCACCACTGAGTGTCCCACCAAGCAGTCCTGGAACTCTTGGAGAGCGAGGAATGCTGCCTTGAGCTCCAGGACATTGATGTGAAGGTGCTTGTTGTAATCGTCCTACACTCCTGAAGCCAGCAACTCCTCCAGGTGTGTGCCCCATCCCTCGTTTGATGCGTCTGAGAACAGCAGCATCTCCGGGGGGGGAGTGTGGAGAGGCACTCCTCTTACGAGGTTCCTGTCGTCCAGCCACCAGGCTAGGTCCTGCCTTACCTCCAGCGTGAGGAACACGGGGAAGTATGGTGGGTCTGTTGCCTGTGACCAACTCTCCTTTAGTCTCCACTGGAGACCGCAGGTGAAGACGCCCGTGAGGGACTAACTTCTCAAGTGACGACAGGTGGCCAATCACGACTTGCCATTGCTGAGCTGCCTGTTCCTGCCGAGACAGGAACCAGTCGGCTGCCTCCCTGAATCTGCTGATCCGCGAGTCTGTGGGGAAGACTCGCCCTGCTACCGTGTCGATCAGCATACCCAGGTACTTCAATCTCTGCTTGGGTTCGAGATCGGACTTCTCAAAGTTCACCACGATCCCCAGAGCGCGGCAGAACTCCAGCAGTCTATCCCTGTCCTGTAGCAACTGCGAGCGGGAGCTCGCCAGGACTAACCAGTCGTCGAGATACCTAAGAAGACGTATCCCGGACGAGTGGGCCCAAGCAGACACCAGAGTGAACACTCGCGTGAACATGCAGTGGGGGCGGTTGGAGAGACCGAAGCAAAGTGCCCTGAATTGGTACACCGTCCCGTCGAGGATGAAGCGGAGGTACTTCCTGGAGGATTGATGGACGTGTATCTGGAAATATGCATCCTTCAAATCCACTGAAAGCATGAAATCGTTCTCCCTGATGGAGTCGAGCACGGAATGTGCCGTCTCCATTGTGAACCGAGTCTGGCAAACAAATCGGTTCAAGGGAGAGAGATCTATCACAGGGCGCCAGCCCCCCCGTAGACTTTTCCACCAGGAAAAGATGGCTGTAGAAGCCCGGTGACTGATCCGTGACGATCTCTACAGCTCGTTTGCTCAGCATGGTCTCGATCTCCTGTCGTAGTGCCACGTCCTTGGTTGATCCTGGAGCGTATGTCTGCAGATGGACCGGGTTGGAGGTGAGGGGTGGCCGAGATTCGAAGGGTAGTAGATATCCCTCCCGAAGGACATCTACTATCCAGGTCTCAGCACCGTAGTGCTGCCAAGTTGCCCAATGGCTCGCCAGGCACCCCCCCAACTTCCGGCAGCAGGTGAGGGGGAACGCCGTCTCTAGCGTTTCCCCCCTTTCCTCGACTTCTTCCCTGGCCCCCCTCGTGAGAAGGAAGGCTGGGAGGAGGGCTGGTTACGGCCCGCCTTTGCAGAAGACGAAGAAGACAGAGTCTTCCCTCGGGGCTTCGACGAGGCAATCGTCTCAGCAGCCGAGGAAGCGCTAGCCAAACTCTTGGGCTTGGCCGCAGTTCGAGGCTGCCCAGAAGCCTTCGAAACTGCTTGGTGAACCAGACGGTCACTGTCGTCAGTGCATCGTCTATCCACCGCAGCGTCCACCATCTCTCCAGGGAAGAGAGAGGAGTAACTCCGTACCGGTCCGTTGCGTAGGCCCAACGCCGCCTCACGCCCGCCGCCCTGGATACTCGGGTAAGGACTGCGTCCCTATGGCGAAGTACCAGGTTGGCCCACAGGTTTGCCGTCTGATGGGCGAGGAAGGAGATGGCTCTTCCTCCAGACTGACAGTCTCCTGAAAGCCGAGTCTTCTTCGGGGGAGATTCCCCCGGAGTTGGCTGCGACCTTAGACACTGTGAGGGACCACAGGTCTAACCAGGAGACGGCCTGGAAAGCTGCCATAGCGGTAGATTCCAGGCCTAGTGCCTCTTGCTGCAGAACCAAGAAGGTTCTCTCCGACAGGAGCTGCTGCAGAGACACACCCGGAGTTAGCCTGGCTAACTCTGGGTTCACCTGTTTGGGCGGCATTGGATCCTCCGATGGCACGTAGAAACGCCGCTGTCGCAGTAGAGGAGGTGGAAGTAGCTTGTTCGATCTGCCCGACCTGAGAAAGCCTTCCTGTCCGGAGACGAGACTCTACCTGGTTCAGAACAGAATCAGCAAGCTCAGAACGCGGCAACTCCACCGTCGGTTTGGGTTCCCTCTTTGGCGATCGGACCCTGCACAGCGGCTGTAGGTGACACTGAGACCACGAGAGGCGAATACACCAGGTGAGGAGGGGCGGCATACCCTGGAGTCAACAAGGTGGTCGTTGTAGTGGTTCCCGTCCCATGGGTGACCGCAGCAGACCCAGCCAGATGATGAAGCAGCCCCTGGACACTAGGCACGTCCTGCAAAAGCAAAGACGCCCACACCTGACCAAGGTCATCCCTCGTGGCAGAAGCACCTGCGGAAGCAACAGTCGGGTGATTAGGGGGGGGGTTTTCCCTTCAGCATGGGGGGGGGGGGGGGGGGGGGGGGTTGGGGGGGGACGAGCCCCACCCCCGAACGAACGGAAGACCCCGACTACAATTGAACGCCGGGGTACCGAGCGCCCTCCTCCACGCTCGACAGATCGGGTGAGGAGAAGGACCTGGATACCCCCCCCCCCCCCCCGAAGGAGAAGGTGCCATACGCCGGAGCTGAGCAGGGGGCAGGAAAGAAGACGAAGTATCCGTCACCAAGGGAGTCGCGGGAGAGCTTTCCGATGCCTCTTTGGCAGGCCTTCGCTTCTTCCTACCCTCATACAAGCCCCACTGCACCTCCGACCAATTAGCACAAATTACACAGGGCTCGGCGCGAGAGCACTCCCGCCCTCGGCACCGAGCACAAAATACATGAGGATCAACCTCAGGGAAACTGCGGAATTTCCCACATTTACGCCCTTCAGTCCCGGGGCACAGTCGTCGTGTAATAGGAGGGCGCGGAGAATCCATGATCCTTATCACAACAAATCACAATAATAATTGAGAAAATGAATAATTGTACTTACAATCTTCAGTTTCACACAATACAAACAGTAAAGAGAAAACACAATTATACGAAAAGCAAACGACGATGAAGCAGGCAGAGAGTGATGAACACGTCCACACACCAGCAGGCCGAAAGCAAAAGTGGTTCTTCACCTCCCAGTCGCGCAGCGCGTGCGCACTGTCGGACAAGCAGTCAACTACCGAACTCCCTTGTTCAAAAGCTTACGACCATCCAGCTGCCGCGAGTTACCTTCCTATTGTAAAAGGACCGAAAGGTTTGTATCCCGTGTCGGAACAATTATAATTTTTTCTAGTCAATTTTATCTTTACTACTACAAGGTGCAAATTAACAAAAAAAAAAGATGTTAGAAAAACAAACATTTTATTGGTTTAGAAAACAATTTTAGAAATCATTCAAGATATTCCAACATTGTAATAAATTTTATTGGTTTACACCAAAAAATAATTCTAAAAATTATAAAAAAACATAAATAAAGAAATAAAAACTTTAGTTCATTTGATAGTTATGGGCTATTTCTCTGAGAACTTTGATGGTTGGATCACTTTTGGATGATTTGCCAAAAACGTATATAAAGCCATCGTGCTGAAACTTCTTTTCTACGTTTGCTAAGAAAGTCTGTTTCCATTTTGAAGACTTGAGGGAGACTGGGAAAAAAATATTAGGTAAAGAAATAATTTGGATTTTTTTGTTTTTAAACACATGAACAATACGACCTTTTCTTAAAAGGTGTATTCATTACATTTAATAACCAAACAACATAAATCAAAATACTGAAAACAAACAACCTATTTGCGGCGGCAAATAGTCCTCAGTGAGGAATAGGCGGCGGCAAAACGTCCTCGAGGCGAACTGGCGGTGGCTAATTGTCCACACCGAATGGTCCCATCCCCAAGGAAATTATGGTAAAGATCCTTTCCCAAGGAATCAACACCGAGGAGAGCGGTCCCCCATCCAACGACTGACCAGCCCCAATGTTGCTTAACCAATCAATTGACAACCAAACCCACTCTGCCACGGCGCCACTTATTATTATTATTATTATTATTATTATTATTATTATTATTATTATTATTATTATTAAAAAATGACAATTTGTCCAAAATTGCATTTTTCCTAACTATACAAACCTGAGGTCCTTTTACAATAGGAAGGTACTAGCGGCAGCTGGATAGGTCGTAAGCTTTCGAACAAGGGGTTCGGTAGTTAATTGCTTGTCCGACAGGCGCGCGCGCGCGACTGGGAGGTAAACAAATCACTTTTGCTTTTGGCCCAAGCAAAAACTGCAGAGTGAGGGGTGGCATGAGGTGGACTATGTATAAAAGGACCTCAGGTTTGTATAGTTAGGAAAAATGCAATTTTGGACAAATTGTCATTTGTTCCGACACGGCATACAAACCTTCGTCCTTTTACAATAGGAAGACTCACTTCTTGGTGGGAGGAATCTGAGTCTTTTGTGAACAGACTGGTGTTCGCCAACCTTGGAATGCCTCCCTGGTCGTAAGAGCGAGGGAGGGATCCAAGCCTCTGTCCGATTGATCGTGGTGTGCACCGCAGGATCAATGGTCAGACCTCTGGACCAAGTACTAAGAGAGAGGCAAGAGTATCTCTTCGTACCAGCAAACAAGAACAAGTTCCTATTTGCAAGAGGCAACATAAAGTTATGGTTTGTCTCTTGTTGGCATCCACTTCCCCCCCCCTGCAGGAGGAAGTGGTGGGGGATATTCGCTTCCCATCCCTAGTGAAAGGGATTAGGGAATGGGGTTTCTCTGTCGAGTAGCTCACCTGCATCTCGTCCTTATCCAGCAAGTGATGACCGTATCCCTCTACCCACCTTACCTTACAGACCTTACAGTTCGTCGGTTGCCCCCAGGTCCCTCAGTGTGAGGCGCCTCTAATGTCTACCAGAGAGTTGCTAGTACATCTTCCGGTATATTTTGCATCTTCCAATCTTGGATGGTCTGGGATGCAGTTAGATATTTGTCGAGCTTATTCTTAAAACACATCTACGCTCACTCCTGATATATTCCTCAGATGAGCTGGCAACGCATTGAATAGAACGCTGCATTATCGATGCTGGTGCGTAGTGGATTAATGTCCTGTGTGCTTTCCTTATTTTTCCTGGTATAGTATTTTGGGCACTATTAATCTACCTCTGCTTGCTCTTTCTGATATTTTTAGTTCCGATGATATTTTCTGTTATTCCTTCTATCTGTTTCCATGCCTGAATTATCATGTAGCGTTTCTCTTCTCCTTTCTAGACTATATAATTTTAAGGATTGTAGTCTTTCCCAGTAGTCTAGGTCCTTAACTTCTTCTATTCTAGCTGTAAAGGACCTTTGTACACACTCTATTTGTGCAATATCCTTTTGATAGTGTGGGTACCATATCATATTGCAATATTCAAGTGGACTAATACGAACATAATGTTTTTATAAAGCATAATCATGTCAGCTTTTCTTGTTTTGAAGTGCCGTAACAACATTCCGATTTTTGCTTTACATTTTGCCAACAGAATTGCTATTTGATCATTGCATAACATGTTCCTATTCATCATCACACCAAGGTCTTTAACTGCTTCCTTATTTGTGATTGTCTCATTATTAGGTCCCCTATATGCATATAGCTTTCCTTCTCTGTCTCCATAATTTATTGATTCAAATTTATCAGAGTTAAATACCATCCTATTTACCTCTGCCCAATCATATACTTTGTTAAGGTCTCTTTGTAGAGCGTTCCTATCTTCATCACAAGTAATTTCTCTACTTATTCTTGTGTCATCAGCGAAACTACTCACTACCGAATCCTTAACATTACTGTCTATGTCTTCAATCATAAAACAAACAATATTGCAGCTAGCACCGTACCTTGTGGCACACCGGATATTACCTTGGTTTCATCCGATTTCTCATCGTTTGCAATAACTATCTGTTTTCTGTTGTGTAAAAATTCTTTTAACCATCTTCCTACTTTATCTACGATATTGTGTTTTCTAATTTTCTTTGCTAATATATTATGGTCTACTTTGTCAAAAAGCTTTTGCAAAGTCTAGATAAACCACATCTGTTTCATTTCCGCTTTTCATATTTTTGAATATGTTCTCACGGTGGACTAACAGTTGGGTTTGTGTACTTTTTCCGGGTACGAAACCGTGTTGTCCTATATTAAACAAATTATTTTTTATTAAATGTTTCATAATATTTTTCTTCATTACCCTTTCATACACTTTCATAATATGCGATGTTAGACTCACAGGCCTATAATTACTTGCCTCTAGTCTTGATCCACTTTTGAAAGTAGGGGTGATATATGCTAATTTGTGCTCATCATAAATCTTGCCTGTATCTACACTTTGTCTTAATAATATTGCAAGTGGCTTTGCGATAGAATGAACTACTTTCTTTAACAAAATAGCAGGGACTCCATCCGGCCCTGCAGCAGCTCCAATTTGTTTTAATTTCATTAATTGCCTGCACAATATCAGCTTCATTAATTTCTATGTCAGCTAAATATTCACTATTTTCTTCCCTTACTTCTATATCATTATCTTCATTATCTATTCTAGGGGTGAATTCTCTCTTATATCGTTCTGCCAGTATGTTGCAAATTTCCTTTTTTTCATTCGTTAATCTCCCTTCAATTCTCAGAGGGCCTATTTCTATTCTTCTTTTATTCATCTTCTTCGCATATGAGTATAATAGTTTGGGGTTTTGCTTGATATTTAATAGGGTTTTTTTTTTCCAAGTCCCGTTTTTCATTTTCTTTTGATTGTATAATCTTTTGTTCTGCATTTTCTATCTTACTTTTTAGTTCTATAACTTTCCATGCATTTTTTTTCTTTTGCAAGACCTTTTTTCCACTTTCTGATTTTCTGGAACAAGATCCTTCTGTCTCTTGGTATGCATGAATGGATGTTTTACTTTTCTTCTTCGGTATATATTTTTCCACTATTTCTCCAATATTTTATATAATATCTCCGTATTTACCCTTATGTCATCACTTACGAAAATGTTATCCCAATCTTTGTTTAATTCTTCATTAATTTCTGACCATTTTATATTTTTACTGTAAAGTTTGTATTTCCCATATCCTTCCCACTTTTTCATTTCTTGCTTATCTCTATTTTCACTTGCTTTGGAATGAACTGTTAATTCTATGACATTATGGTCTGAAATACTCGCATTATAAACTATTATTTCTTTAACATAATTCATCTCGTTCAGAAATACTAGGTCTAAAGTATTTTCCTTTCTTGTTGGCAGGTGATTTATTTGTTGAATGTTGTATTCTAGTAGCATATCTAATAGCTTTTCAAATTGCCTCTTATCTTCTGCACTACATTACTCTCTTTTTATATGTATAAGTACCACCACAATCTCCTATTCGTTCTTTCCATTCTACGAAAGGAAAGTTGAAGTCACCAGATAGGAGAATAGTCCAGTCCTTGTGATTTCTACATATATCATCCAATTTTTCAATTATTAAGTCAAACTCTTTAGTATTAGGAGGTCTATATATTACTATGTTCATCAATTTTTCTGATGAGGGGGAGAAAAAGATAGGAAGAGAAGCCAGTCACTCTCTCATTCACTTATCTATTCTTACAGTCACACCAGGACTCGATGCTGTTCAGCCTGCTAGGGTCTGGGTTAGCTACACAACGTGTTGAGGAGCCACCAAGGGTCCCAAGGAAAACGATCCAAGGACCTGTGGGCAATATCCAAAAGGTAGAAGGAGGTGCCAGTGGTCTGGTTGTACCAGACCCCTGCCTTCAGTACCTGCGCCACGGAGAAGTTCTTGTGTAACTCGAGGGAGTGTACTTCTAGGTCATCTTGGTGCTGACGAAGAGTCTTCAACACTCAGCCTGGGATGTCGAGTTTCTTCAGAAAGCGCGGTCGCGCTTTCACAGGACAAAGCAGCATCTCCTTCGCATCGAAGGCGGTGAAGTCCATTAGGGAGGGGATTGTGAAGGACTTCTAACCGATCGTCAGGACCGAAGGGTTCTGAGTCTTCGCTTTTACGAAGCGGTACGACACGAGCGTCACGAATCCCCATCCCCCTGGTATGCTTGACTTAGCAGGAAAAGTCATGCAATTACCTCAGAGGAAAAGAAAGGAATGGTCGTATGACCTATCCCTCTTCTCGACTTCGGTGATGTCCTGTACCCATACTGGTCTATCCGGTCTGCAGCGAAAGTGTCTCACATTCTCCTATCCCCATGCAGTGAAGTTCTTCTTCTCGGTAGTGGATAGGACACCGACACTCCAATGTGGGTGTCGATGGTATGGGTACTGTGACAAGCCGTTAGGACGAAGAAAAGACTGTTATGGAACAACCGAACTAAGTCCACAGCGAAGTTCGTAACTGACTTGGGCGCTCTGACAGCTGCCAACTGACTGCGTTCGGTAGGAGGCAAGTTGTCCAAGCACCCGAGCAAGTCACGTGACCTTCGCCTTAAAGGGTTATGCAAAGAGACATAAACAAATAATTTGTTTCGTCACCGATGCCAGAAGGCGAGTGATGATTCTCTTAAGGCATGTGCCCAACAGGCGAAAGTCAATTGCCTTCTAGAGACCGAGGTCCCTGATGGCAAGATATCCCATAGTATAGTTGATTCTCAGCTAAGGAGAAACACACCTGTCGTTGAAGACGAAGGTGTACAGAAAATGCAACCTACGTCTTCACAGCTGAACCGAGAGAAGGATTCTCAAGATTCTGAACCTGTGCTACAAAGACTGAGAACGCTAACCGCTATTCATTGCTGTCCGGTGAGGATCGTAGTTGCAATAAAAGCGGAGCGCTTTTCAGTAATGAAGACACAGGGGAAATACTGCCTGAAGAACTGCTTCTCATGGGCATGAAACATTTGGAAGTAGAGCTGTCAGGTCGGAGAGTTAGGCGATGTCTTCTGACCACATCTGTTAATTACGGGGCGAACAATGAATATTGCACACCTACGAATACGAGATATTTTGAAGACAAACTCAGATGTCTGCAAAAATCATTCGCATTATCGCGGTGCGATGCAGCGGGAGACTAGTACAGACTTCTGTTACCGTGCGGTAAACAGAAAGATGAAAGAGTCCAAGAGATAGCTCTGTTGAAAATTCTCGCAATGTCGAAGGCGATGAAATCGAGCGTCACAGCAGTAGATGGTCCTTCATTATTGCGAGAATCCCCGTTAATCAGAGACCTAAGTCCATGATTTGTTGGTAGAGATTTACGGTTCGTAGTCAATCAAACCAGGGCAGAGAGAGACGTAACCGACCGTGCATCTCGGAGACCTAGCTGATACTGAGCTGCTATCAGGCAGTTCAATACGCAGTAGCTCTCGGTAACTCGTCATCCTGAGTTGCCAGTTACGTAGGAATGCGTTCGGCTAGAACCATCGAGCATAAAGAATACGCTCGAGCAACTATTATTTAAACGAAACGGATTTCGGTAAATACAAAAGCTGATTTGGTGTTGTCGTGACAATACCAAGTATCTAAAATCGAAACTGATAACTGCTGGGAGTTGCAGGCAACCCCGAGTTGCAGTTCATTAAGATACAATTCGTCTCGGTCACAAACCGTAGAGTTAACTACGGTATGCGCCTACCCCCCGGACAATTCAACTGTTAAAAGAATCATGTCGCGAGGGTAATAATACGTATTATAATTTGTAGGTTCTGACCACGACCTCCATCCTAAATTCTTTTCCCATCGAGGAATGAGAATAAGGATTGGAGATCGACCGCCTTCGTTCTCTAGTCGAGAGTGAAGGAGAAGTCTTTCCCAAAGGAAAGCTTCAATGGTGAACAGAATACCGAAGACGATAGTTCAAGCCAAACTGGAAGTTCCCGTCCGTTCTTCTCTATTCCAGGTTAATCCCTATTGTGAGTACTCTTCTTTCAGCAGCAGTCTTCTTCCAAATGCTAAGAAATTACAGGAATTCGAGCATAAGCGAGGTTCCCGATTATCGTGTAACAATTATCGGGGATTCTCGCTCACTTTGGACCATGGTCTCGCCTAAGTGTTTGGAGATCGTAAAAAACTCGAACACTCTGAGTGCACTAGAAATTCCGTAGAATTCTAAGCACTCTGCGAAACCCCCACCGAATTCGTCAAACGATATCGGCTGGTGGTCCTCTCGATTCCCGTAGAAATCGAGAAAGGGGCAGGATCCCTCCTCAACGACCGGGGCTTACGTCAGGTAGGACCCGAAGGTCCCCCCGGTAGCGCAGCCCCTAACGTGGGATCTTACAGAGAAATCTCTGTAGGATCCCTCCCCTTTCCCTCGTAGCCGTAAGGAGAGAGGGAATGGGGGAGGAATTGGATACTGGCTCGCCTTCCCAGCGGAACTAGCAGTTGGAGAAGAAAAGGAGCAGCCATCGCCGCCTCTCAGAGCCTGGGAAAACGTATCGTCAGGAGAAAACGTTTTCCGAGGAGGGGGTTACGAACTCATACTGTAGGTAAGGGTCTGCCGCCACTGTGAACGTCGTCTGGGTGGGGCTGATCGACACCTGACAGGAGAGAGCCGATACCGTCCTCCGACTCATTCCAGTCCTCGTCGAGGTCGAAACCTCTTTATTATTATTATTAAAGAAAGGAGTTTTACCAGTCCAATGAGTCAAACTTGACTCTCACAGGGCTGGCCCGAAAAAAATCGGGATATAAATAATTCTAAAAAAAAAAATAAAATAAACATAATAAAAAATAAATAAATAAATATATGTACATATATCATCTATTTATCTTCAAATCTAGTACTAAATCTAAGTGAAAAAATGAATGAATAAATAGATATATATATGAAATCTAAGCGATAAAAAGAATAACTATATATTAAATCTACGTAATTTAAAAAGAATTAGTAATAAAATAAAAATCTAGGTAAAAACTTAAATTCTATCAATTAAACGTGTATTCCTTAGAAAAGTTAAAATTCTAAAAACAGAAAACTACTAGATTCAGTTAAAATGTAGAAAACGTTTTCCGGCCAAAACATATCTCTCTTTCTCGCTTAAAAACCCGACAAACAGAAAATATATGTTAATAGATAAAAAGTATCACAACTCACTGCACATGGGAATAGTGCCGTGAGGTGTACACATTAAAAATAACCAGTTGTCAATCTCGTATGGCCAATTCTTAATCGAGTCAATATTACCTCAGTTTTTTTGTCGTATTGATAGATGACTCCCTTGGAGAAAACAGTTGACTTTAATGTCTTTAATTTATTATTCTGAGATACGTTGCTCCACAATCTTTGCCACTTTTCCATTGTAAATGTTTTTAATAAAGTTATATAATCTCTAACGGGGAGATTAATATTCCGTTGAGGCAGGTTGACGGCTGTTTTAGCAGCAGTATCCGCTCTTTCATTTCCAACAACTCCTACATGAGCTGGGAACCCAACATAATTCAATATCTCCCACTTCAAGTATAAAAATTGTTTAAAAGTTCTTTAATCTTTAATACCAACAGGTTTCTTATGTGAATAGCTTTTGAGGGCTTCTATGGCACTTCGTGAATCAGAGTAGATGATAAATTTTAAATTTAGTCTTTCTTCATGTGCTTTAACAATATTGATGGCTAGTAAAATGGCATATAGCTCGGAGGTGAATACTGAAGACTCTTTTGGCAATGATAACTGGCTCATTTTCCTTCAAAGACACTGCAGCGCTTCCTACACCCACTGAAGATTTAGAGCCATCAGTGTATATGGCGTAGTGAGGACCTTTCCTTTGAATATGCTCTATGGCAATTTGTTGATGGTGACTCGGGGTATAGCTAAATTTCTTTGATAAATGAAAAAGATGAGAGCATATTCTTGTTTTTTTCATGATCCAAGGTGGGGGAAAAGAGATGGTTGAATGATGTTCATTTTGATATTTGTTGACTGCAACAGCCTATTTGCTCTAATGGGGAATGGTGGCACATGATTATTTATGAAAATATCACTCTGAAAAAAAGAGCTTTTTTGTAGGAGAACTTGTAGACAGAATATTCAATGCACTCCGCATTGTTACAAAATCCCGATGCAACGACAAAGGGGGTTCTCCAATTTCACATAAAACCGAGAGATTTGGGGATGATCTAAACGCTCCACTACAAATTCTCAGGCCTCGAGTATGTATTGGATCTAAAGACTTCAAAGTTGCTTCAGATCCTGATCCATATATTGGGCTTCCATAATCTATTCTTGATAAGACCAATGCCTTATATATCATCAGTAAAGTTGATCTCCTTGCACCCCATATTGTATGAGATAATTTCATCATTAAGTTTAAGAGCACTATTACATTTAGATTTGATGTAAGATACATGTGCTTTCCAATTCAAATGAGTATCAAAGACCAGTCCCAAAAATTTTACTTTATCTTGGAAATGGATTTGTACATTGCCCAAAGTAAGATTATATCTGATTCTGTTTCCATCTACTATTCCTATAAAACATTATTGCTTGAGTTTTTTCTGCCGAAAGTCTGAAACCAACAGACGCAGTCCAAGCTTGTATTTTTCGAATGGCATTATTTAGAATTCTGTTTGGGCCAATGACGAAGATTGTTTGGACTTGAATAGTAAATTGCAAAGTCGCTACATAAAGACTACTTTGCACTCCCTGTGGCATTTGATCTACTATATCGTTAATTGCCAACGCAAAAAGCGTTCACTTAAACACTGCCTTGGGGTACACCGCAGTCAAGCTTAAAAGATTCAGAGTAAATATTATCAATACGAGTTGAAAGTGTTCTTCCATCTATAAAATTTCTGATAAAAATAGGAAGATGTCCTCGGAAACCGTTATGATGCAATGGATTTTAGTATCGAGTACCTCCATGTTGTATCATATGCCTTCTGAATGTCAAAAAATAGGGCTATTGTGATCTGTTTTCGTTCAAAACCTCTACGTACATAATTTTCCAGGTGTGAAGAGAGTCCAAGGTGGATCGCTCCGATTGTGAGCCAATTGATAATTTGATAAACATTATTACGACGCAAGCAACCAATTCAATCTATAATTAACCATCTTTTCCAGTAATTTACAAACACAACTGGTTAGTGAAATTGGTCTGTAATTATCTGGATTACTAGGATCTTTTCCTGCCTTAGCTATTGGTATTACTATTGCATGTTTCCATGCCTTTGGAAATAGATGTTTGGTCCAAAGATGATTATAGAAATCCAATAGATAGCCTTGGCTAAAGGGGCTAGATTTCTCATCATATCGAAATTTACATTATCTTTTCCAGGGGCTGTTGAGCTACAGTTTGATATGCAAATTCCAACTCTTCTTCAGTAAATCTTTTATTGTAGTAAATATCTTCTACAGTATCAAAATTCAATGGTATTGCTTCTTCTTCTTCTTTTAAGGGCTCGAAAGTGGGCATTCTAAATTATCAATACTGCTTTATGTTTTTCAATATTATGACCGATAATATTAGAGATTGTCTGAGTATCATGTATTAATGAGCCATTATGCATTAATGCGTGTCTTGCTGGTCTGCTGTAAGAACCGTTAATCTTCCTAAATTTCTGCCCACACCTTCTGCATAGAAATATTATCTGATATGCTTGACACGTATTTTTGCCATGAAATTATCTTGCCTTTAATTACTTCCTTCCTAAATTTAGCAGAAAATCTTATTGAAATATGGTTTTCAATACACTAATTTCTATGGCTATGTCAACTAATTTGTTTATTGTATTCCCTAACATTAGGGGACCTGTACTCAAATGTTTGAATCTTTTATTTAGGGTTTCTAATTTTCTTCCAATTGCATGCTTTTCGTTTATCAGTTGGGTTAATGTGTCTGACCACCATGGGACCGAATGTTTCAACTGTCGATTGCCAGTCAGAGGCATCGATTTATCAGCCGCTTGTGTGATAAAATTCACAAAGTCGTCGTTTGTTTTATCATGGTCCTGGGAATAGTCAAAGGCAGGCACTTGCCTAGTGTAAAACTTGAACTTATCCCAGTCAGCTTTATTTGTATTATACCGTTGGATCGGAGAAGTTGGTGTATGTCTAACCCTATGGTAATCAAAATAGGAAAATGGTCACTGTTAAACAGGTCATCTAGACATTCCATTCAAACCTATCAACAATACTATTGGAACAGAGTGTTAAATCAATTGACGAATAGGTGCCATGAGTTTTTGAGTAGTAAGTGCTACTCTCTGCCTCATTCAATATACAGAGGTTGTGATCATTCATCATCTGTTCGACCTTTGAACCATCTGTGTCAACATCAACACAATTGGTATCCCAGATGGGATTGTGGGAGTTAAAGTCTCCTAATACAGTAGAGCCTCGGTTCTCGACGATAATTCGTTCCAGAAGGAGCGTCGAAATTCGATTATTTCGAGAAATGAAGCAAGTTTTCCCATAAGAAATAACTGAAAATGGATTAATCCGTTCTTGACCATCAGTTATTACCCTAACCTTGCCTTTTTATACAATACATTACATGTAAATTACAACTAAATAAGTTAAAAGTTAAATAAATATCATGTTTAACGTATATTTATAATTTTAAATGTATAATATACAGTATAAAAGAAAACTAGCCTGTGTCCAACTGATTGTTGACCAAGATCCATAGGCTACCTAGGTAAATAGTAGTAGAACGTAGTGTAAGGGTGGGTAGGCATAAAACGTGTTGCTAACATAATAAAACATTGAAAAGCAAGTCTAATTATTACAGTAAATTAATAAATTATTAAAATTAAACCCAATTTATATTTATCAAAAACTTGCAAAAATTTGCCTACAGTAAGTCGGCATTTAAGGATGTAAACAAACCATAGCGCAGCCCTGGTGGCTTATATCGGGACTATAGTAGTAAAGAAATCATATCTCGCTATAAGCCTAAAAACATTTACATTCGATATTAATTTATTGTAAATCTTTTACGGAGTCGACTGCAATACTGTATACAAAATCGCTTGAAAATTATCTTTCAGTAAATGTAATGTTATGATACTAACGATTTTGTTTCATGAATGTCCTTATAAAAAAGGTGCGTCTTTTACGGCAAATGTCCAATATCTGGGCTGGTTTCAAGCTTATTGGACTTTGACAATTATTATGGTACTGCATGGTACATATATACGTACGCATAAGTAAAAGAATCTTCTTAATGTCTTTAATTACTATACCATTACGTACCAGCATCTCTTGAGTTTAATATCAAGCTAACCTCTTTTTTTTTTCTTCTTCTTCTTTTTACGACGACGCTTATAAACGAAGCATACAGATTGCGTTCGTTACCGCGCATGTGTTGCATATGTAAACTGTGTCACTACCAGACCTCATACGTAAACATTGACATCTTTTTACAGTAGACATAAAAGAATCGTCTTAATTTCTATAATTATTCTATACCATAGCGGCTTCTCTGATTAAGCTAAGGCTAACTTCCTCTTTACCAGCAAGATTAACAAAGATTAAGATTGCGTTCGCTACCGAACGGCACACGTTAGGTATGTGACAGTGGTTTCACTACCAAATCTCACACGTAAACAATGACGTATTTTTACAGTAGACATAAAAGAATCTACTTAATTTCTATAATTAATGTATACCGTAGCAGATTCTGAGTTAACCTAAGGCTAACCTCTTCTTTACCGGCACGCTTAAAAAGCTTAGATTGCGTTGCTACCGAACCGAACATGTTACGTATGTAACTGGTTCGCTACCAAATCTTACACGTAAACATTAACGTATTACAGTACGACATAAAAGATTCTTCTTAATTTCTTAATTACTACGCACTTAATATGGCATAGTGACTTCTCTGATATAAACTATGACTAACTTCTTCTTTACCGGAAAGCTTAACAAAGCTTAAAGATTGCATTCACTACCGAACCGCACATGTAACCTACGTACATAACATTGCCTTCACTCCAAACCTAACACTTAAATACGTATTGCATTTGCTACTGAAACTCGCGCCTCAAGTGTGAGCATGGTTTTAGAATATGTCTACGCTTGAAAAAAAATCAAGCAAGGGTGCTTGATTAAATCTTTTTTTCGCTCATCACTTTCATGCAGAGGAGAGGATAGACAAAACTTAAGGTTTATTTTGGAGTTGGAAATGATGGAAGCATTTTGAAGAAGGAAAACGCTTTCCATTATTTCAGAGATTAACAATAGCAAAAGGTTTTAATAGAATAGCCAGTAGTAATGTTGGGACCCATGATGAATCAAAAGGTAATTGCGTTTAGAGTTGATACCACCGAAAAAGCAAACGAAATGCGCGCACGCGCAAGGTGTACAAGACACGACACATGTTTGAATGTTTGTAAACATTAGTTGCGGACTTTAAACAATGCTGAGTGGCGTCACCAGTGTTACCAACCGTTTTGCTAAATTATGCTAGTCGGTCCAAGCAAGAATTTATGCCAAATATGGTGCAATTTTGTGCCAGAATTATGCTATTAATCTATCATTATCTCATTTCTCTAATACATTCGAGCTAAAACAACGATGTAATGGAAATTTAAAACATTTTATATATTAGGTGGAAATGATAAAAAAGTGACGAACAGACAATATTATAACTAATACTTTGATGATCTTTACATGTTAGGAAACTCGTAATAAAACACCATTTTTCTTTAATAGATCACATACGCAATCACTAGTACACTATTTGATATGCAATCACTATTATACTATTTGACAAATGTGTGAAGATTACACATACAAATGTGAAGAAAAACAACAAATTTTACTTATTACTGCATCATTATCATCCCACTCAGAACCATTTTTCTTTAACAGGTCACATAAACAATTAATAAATACTTGAAAATGTGTGAAAATTACTTCAAATATAACATTTTGTTATTTACTGATATTTACTGAAAAATTAAAGCTAAAAAAAAGGTAAACAAACAAACCAGTCTCTACTCAAGAAGAAAAACATACATACTTATTACTTGATCATTATCATGCCACTGAAACACTATTTTTCTTTAACAGATCACATACATAATGAATAAGTACTTGAAAATTGTGTGAAAATCGCTTCAGACATAATTAAAATTTTGATTACTGAAAAAAATAAAACTTAAAAAAGGAAAAAAAGTAATTCTTTACTCATGAAGAAAACACATTATTAACACTACTGATCGTTTGTCATGCCACTGTGGGTATTTATTTATATTTTTCCCCACAAAATTTACATTCCCTTAGTTGGGTTCAAACTTAGCAATTAACTCATTTTGTTAGTGCTGCTTTTGAGGCAATTTCACTTGTAGATACATTCACTAGAGCTGTGTATGAAATTGAGGAATTTTCTGCATTTTATTTAAAATTTTAGTGAAAATACATTCTAAAATGTACTAGAACCCTAAGTGTGAAAGAAATTATGCTAAGCTCCAATTCTTGGGTCAAATTGTGCTAAAAAACATGAAATTATGCTACATTTGGTAGCACTGGATGACGCCAACTAGCGGCGGCTGACGGAAACAGTTTTGTTTACAAACATCATATGGTCGGGGGTCGGAAACTGGTTTTTTGGTTGAAAACAGATACAAAGTTTATTGGAAATTTAGTGGCGAAATCCGATTATGTCGAGTACTAATACGGTCGTGAACCGGGTCTCTACTGTAATAGGA
Organism: Macrobrachium nipponense; assembly: GCF_015104395.2. Lineage (NCBI taxonomy): Eukaryota > Metazoa > Arthropoda > Malacostraca > Decapoda > Palaemonidae > Macrobrachium > Macrobrachium nipponense. Next base: position 58,532,391 of record NC_061109.1, read on the forward strand.
AATTCTCTTGCCTTTTGGGGAATACTTTAGGTAAATTTTGCAAATTATAGTTACAAGAGGGTTGATTGTACATATTATAAATATTAAAGGAGCATTATCTAAATGTAATCTAACTCCAGATAATTGAAATTCTGAGGTTCTAAAGGACATAGCATCGTAAGTTACTCTGTTTATGAATATAGATTGCAGTTCCTAATGTATTAGCACGAAGGAACTGAATGAGATGCTAAATTGTAATTTCCTATGATTGAACGGTATCATTTGTATGCTGTAAGGCATATGCAATTGGATTATAATATTTAATAGTTCTTTGAAATTTCCCCTTGATGTAAACGGGTATTTTAAGACCATTAACATTCCATTGGATTACGTATGAATTGTACATTATGGTAGTGGAGGTGGAATATCACTAGGTAGAGTATTGTTTCTGCTTATTTTGCTGGGAATGGGTTTCTGTTTAACTGCAGTAGCAATATTTTTTGAATTAGGTTTTGCTTCTTTAGCTATGGCTCCCTGTTGGTTACTTCGATTTCGATTCGTTTCCTGAATTTCTTTTGGGATTGTGATTAAATTTTTCTAGAAATTTTTCAAGATGAAGGGTTGCCTGTTGCACGCTTCTTTATTAGATGGTCAACACACATACAACCAGTGTTGTGGCTTTCTAATTTACCATAACTGGTTTTTATTTTTGTTCTTAGTAAAATTGTCTATAAATTATTCATATTATGTATACTTAATTATTTTTAAGGTCATTGAATTCGTCTAAAAAACAATCATTACAGCCACAGGACATTTTGTGGGTTGTTTTATGCCCTGTTGGTGTTTTATGGGATATCATTGATTTACTAGTTTTGCCTAAAACTGGTGAGGGATTTATTTCTTCAAGGGGTACATTGTTAGTAAGGATTCCTTCCGCTTCTTGAGAACCGTGTGCATTTGCGTGTACTTCGGCCTTTATCACATGGTGGTAATATGATTGTCTGAAACATTAAGTTTAGATTCAGAGGTTGGGAGAGTTTGAAGCAATGTTACTATTTCTGCTTCAATTGGGTTTGGTACATGGGTAGAAGCCCTTTCAGGTATGTATACTTGAAGAGTATCTTCTGCTGGTTTTGTTAAGCATATCTCATTATTCGATTTTTTTGATTTGGGAGGAGTTGTACTTTCAAGTACACGTTTTTTTCTTTCTGACTTTGCTTTTGGGATTTCTAGTTCCACCATCTCCACTTCAGAAAGTTCTTCCGTCTCTTTGGTGCTGTCATCAGTGGCAAGTATGTTGAAAGTCTGTTCTGTACAGAAATCTGCTCTTCTTTTTTAGTTTGATTTTGGGTAGTAGTGTCATTCTTTTTTCCAATTATTCTATTTATATGCTGGCGTTTTTGGTAATGATTTGGGAATACCAGCGTCAATGCAAGAATTGGATCTGATCGACTTGATGAAGAAGTAGAGTTATCAGGAATCCTTGATTCTGCACCAGACAAGAAATGAGAAACTTGTATATCATCAGTTGAATGCTGATTCTTGGATGCTACTTTCGCATAAGTCGAATTATTACCTAAAAATATGTTTTCTTGCAGCTTTATAGGTGATATGTTCATTATTAGCAGTATCTATTATAGTCTGTTCTAATTTATACAGAGGACATTGTCTTGAGTTCGGAGAGTGAGCTCCCTCACAATGATAACAAAATCTTTCGGATACACAATCTTTGGAGGTATCGTGGAATTCAGAAGCATTATGGAATTTGGAGCAAATGAAGCATCTTTTTTCATTGGTGCATTTCCCAATAACATGACCAAAATCATAACACTTGTAACACTGCATAGGTCGTGGGTGGAATTTCTTGACAGCAATGCTCAAGTGTCTGACTTTTATATAGTCTGGAAGATAGGGTGTGGTAAATATCAACAAGATGGCATTGTTATCTCCTGGTAGCTTTTTAACTTTATAAACAGAAGAGGGGCATCTCTTCAGTATGTCTTCATCAGAAAACTCATATAAATCTCTACAATAATATATTAATCCTTTTGACTGGTTGAAGGTGCTGTGAGGATAAACTTTCCCAATGCTATCTGAATCAGAAGGTTTAAAATTTCTCAATAATACTGCTTGGGATTCATTCCCAGCCTTAATTAATAGATTATATCCAAAACGCTTCAAATTTCCTTGAGGAATGGTACCAACTTTCTTCTCAAGGCATTCGTATCCTTAATGATGTTGTTGCACCCTTCCTTGTACGAAGCAACATACCAAATTGGCTCAGGTAATACCCTTGGAGCAATTTTCTGGGCATCACACAAGTAGAGTACTTTGGAATATAGTCAAATTCAGAATCCAAAACGTTTTGAATATTATGCAATTTTGCACAGCCAGAAAAATCCGCAAATGTTGCCACTTTTGATATTGGAAAGGGCAACCATAGCTTTGGAATGATCCTGAAAAGTTATATATGCTTCAAAATCTTTTTTGTCTTTTGAGAGTTTCAGCTTCATCCTTTCAATCTCTCCGAATGGTTTAAAATGAGTGAACAATTTTTCATAATTCATATCAAGTGCAATGCCCGTACAATACAAGACTCTACAATTTTCATTTGCACTGCAGATTTTTTAATCCCCTGGCATCCTGGGGATGAAGGAATAAATGGTTCCAGTGTGTAAATACTGGAACTGGAGGAAAGGCCCTTTTTAGTTCCCTGGTCGTCAACCGAGTTGTCATTACTTGAAGTCGCTAAAGTCGTCACAGTGCCGGTGGAGAGTCAGCAAATCCAGGGGAGGGGGGTCATTAGCCGAATTATCCATAAGAAGGTTTTAGTTTGTTTGTTTAAATCTTTTGTGTTTGTTTGTTTGTTTTACCTGTTTGAGAATATTAAGAAAGTATCATACGTTGTAAAGGGCATTTACATTCTCCACTATCGGCACAGTGAGAGCATACTTCCCACGATGATCCGCTCCATACCCTACCCGTAGGATCGCATCAAAACAGATACAGAGGCACAGGTGTAAGCAATCCCAATCCCGCCTGTTGGGACTGAGACCATAAAATCATGGAATCATCCCCCTTGCATCTGTAATGACGGGCTTCAGGCCATAAGCCGAGAGTCCTATTCCCAAAGATTGGATCCCCCTGGATTCCGATGACCCAACCTCCGGGAACAGTTCCGCCAAAAAAAAAGGTCCAAACCATCTTCGGGACGGCTGACGTCATCCTATACTCTCACATATAGCTTTGAATGAAAATCCCTCCCAACCGTGATCCCTTCTCCCATTCATCAAACCTGCATGATGTAACGAATGTGGAAATATCCACGCTATTTACTAGTAAAAAAAAATTGAATAAAAGAAATATTACTAATAGGGTTTGGAGAGCAAGAAGAAAGTAGGATGCTAAAAATAGGAAGAGTCGAAATAAAAAAAGGAATTAGTGAAAGACTAAAGAGAGAAATTTAGATTCGAGACTTGGGGAAAATTTCCCCAAGTTCGAGAGCCCTCTTGCCCGTTCAAGGCTTCACCAAGGAAGAAACATTCCAAGGTGTGGAAGCCCAGAAACTTTCGTCAAGGCATTCTCTCATTAAGAGGGCGAAACCTCTTAGGAGGACCGAAGGGGTATTCAAATACGGTGTCCGAAGACACGTAGAAACGCCTCTGTCGCAGTAGAGGAGGTGAAGTAGCTTGTTCGACCGGCCAGAACTGAGAGAGCCTTCTTGTCCGGAGACGAGACTACCTGGTTCAACACAGTCGGCAAGCTCCGATCGCGGCAGACCCACCGTCGATTTGGGTTCCCTCTCGGGCCCCGGGCCCCAAAACGACTCGAGCCGAGACGTGGCTCTGCTGGTGGGAGCGGCGATCCTTCCCCGAGGTCGTTGTGCTGACGAAATCAGCGCATAACCTCGGCAAAGTTCCTCTGGATCTCGGAAGTCACAGCATCTTGCAGAGTAGAACCGTTAAGCCCTTCGAACAAGAGCATATTCCGAGAACCTTCCTCCTAAGAAGGGGGAACAGCACAGCCTCTCGGTCTTCTCCATCCACTTGCGCATACGTCCCTGGCCGGTCCAAGAACCGTGCCTGGCACGTAGGGCGTCGTTGTGTGGGATCATGAGGGGCGCAACGGCCCTGCACGACACCCGTCCTCAATACCACGCTCCCTCCCGGTGGGGTAAAACCCGAGGAGGTTGAAGGTACGGGAGGGAAGGCAGACCTGATGCTTCCCTCCTCGCTCGCTGGCAGAACCAGCAGGCTTGGAGGGCTTGCAGGCAGATCGTCAACCCGCGGTGGCGATCGAGCTGCAGGCCTGGTCGAACCGTCTCGCTGTGGAGAACGGCTGGACTGAGCACAGCGGCCCCGATCTCGAAGTGTCAGAAGAGCTGGTGCTGGTTGCCGTACCCGATCGCTCTCTGTGAGAGTGAAGGTCAGGCGACCTGCAGGCTCCACTGTCACAGTGAGACCGGTGCTTGTCCTCACGGCATGTCACGTCGCTGGTTCCAGCCGTGGCTGGCACCTGCGAACGGGGGGACCTCTTCCCAGCCTCAGCCCGTGGCCGGTCGTGGACTGTCACGTCATCCCGGGTAGCCAGCTGGTCGCCGCGAGAGAGCGAGAGCTGGTCTGGTGAGAGTCGCGTGAGCGGCTGTCACCAGTCTTCCGCTCCGTGCCGTGAACCTGACGCTGAGCGGGCTCAGAGGTCTGGTTCCTGGCTGCACGGTCGCTGGTAGGCGACCCATACACTCGGTACCTACCCGCGAACGAGAGGCCGAGACGGACCCTGATGCAGTGGCAGAACCACTGACACCAGGCGAGGAAGTACCGGTGTTAGCCGGTACCCCTCTGGTCCCCGTAGTCTTCTTCCTTGCGGAAGAGGAGACGGGCCCCGCTCCCGAAGGAGCAGGAGGACCAGCGGAAGGAACCCTCCTGTCCCACCGAGGTGAGACGGGTCCCGAGAAGCTCCCGAGGGAGACCTCTTAGGAGGGAGGAGGCAACCTTCTTCTTCCTCGGCTGTGAAGCCTTAGAAGTCGAAGGGGAAGAGGCGGCAGCCGACAACGATGAAGAAGATGAAGGCGACGTTCCTCCTCTTCTTCGTCAGCTTCCTCAGGACAGACGTAAGATCTGCCATCCAGGGCGGATTGCCGGGGGGCTGCTGTAGCCGAAGCCACAGGGCCCGGACGCACCTGTACAGACAGACCAAAGTCTGGGGTAGTACCACCACGAACCGGGACGACGTCAGCAGGTATGGGCATCTCAGGAACAGCAGGCACAGCCAGCACAGCATCGGCAGGGACAGCCAGCGCAGCAACGGCAGGGACAGCCAGCGCAGCAACAGCAGGGACAGCCAGCGCAGCAACTGCATGGACAGTCAGCACAGAATCGGCAGGTACGGCAGGCAGCACCGGAAACACAGGAGGTGGAGCAGCAGCCAGCAACATCCTGGTACCGGCGGCAGGTCCAGGGGCGAGCTCTAGGGCAGCGGAAGTGTGGTCGCGGCAGCGCGGCAACCACGAGCAGCGGCGGCACGCCCCCCTCTCAGTACGGCGAACGGCACTTCACAGCGGCTGTAGGCAAGACTGTTACCACGTGAAGCGAGTACACCAGGTGAGGAGGGACGTCGTCACCTGGAGTCGATATCGTTGTCATGGTCACCACGCCATGGGTGACCGCAGCAGGCCCAGACATAGAACCGCCGCCCCTGGACACTAGGCACGCCCTGCAAATCGAAGGACGCCCATACCTCACCAAGGTCCACCCTCGTGGCAATAGCACCTGCGGAAATAACAGTAGTAGTGATTAGTGGGGGGGAAGTCCCCTTGCGCGGGGGGGTGAGCCCCACACCGAACGAGCGGAAGACCCCGAATACAATTGTACATCGGGCACCGAGCGCCCTCCCCGCGCTCGACGATCGGGCGAGGAGAAGAACCCAGATAACCTCCCCCCCGAAGGGGAAGGGCTATCTGTGGGAGCTGAGCGGGGGGGGGATTCTCGTTCCCCACCCCCGCTCAGCACCCATGTACCCAACAAAAATAATAAGAGCCCGAGAGCAATCGTGCCCTCGGCACCGAATGCAAGGGCATAAGGATCAATTCCCTGACTGAGCGGAACTTGAACTAAAATAAATATTGATGCAATCAATAATAAAAGGAATAACATGAAAAAGAATCTTGCATTACGATTCACTTCACAATGAATAAGGGCTCAGAGCGAGCGCATTTGCGCCCTCGGTACCGAGCGCAAGGGTAAAAGGATCCATTCCCGATTATGAACGGAAACCTTGATCCATAATGAATTGATGCAATCAAAATATATATGAAAATGAAAAAGAATACTGCGCTTGCGATTTCACTTCGTACAAAATAAAAAGGGGAAGGATCAATTCCCAGGAAATAGCGGAAACATTGATCCAAGTAAATAATGCAATCTCAATAAAATATGAAAATGAAAAAGAACTGCACTTGCGATTTCACTTCATTCAAATAAAAAGGGGAAAGGATCAATTTCCGGGTAAGAGCGGAAACTGATCCAAAATGAGTATTGCTACTATCAAAATAAATATATGAAAATGAAAAAGAATACTGTACTTGCGATTCCACTTCCATACAGAATAAGTTTTCGTGCCGAGCGCATTCGCTCGGCAACGAGCATACAGGTCAAAAAAATATAAATGAAAAGGGCACTTACTTACGATTTTCATCTACACATTTTCAACCAAAATATAAGCTCGGAGCGAGCGCTCTCCCCAGCCCTCGGCACCGAGCATACACAATAACGAGGATCATTTCGGGAAAATGAAAAATGAATTCCCGCACTTAGCCCTTCAGTCCCGGGCACTGGGTAATCGGAGGGCGTGGAGAAACCAAGATCCTTTAATTCACAATTGAATTCAATGGAAATAAATATGAAATGATTGTACTTACAATTCAGTTTCAGCAGGCCGAAAGCAAAAGTGATTTGTTTACCTCCCAGTCGCGCGCGCGCGCCTGTCGGACAAGCAGTTAACTACCGAACCCCTTGTTCGAAAGCTTACGACCTATCCAGCTGCCGCTAGTACCTTCCTATTGTAAAAGGACCGAAGGTTTGTATGCCGTGTCGGAACAACTAAAAATATCAATAAACATTTTACATACTAGTACCATAAAAATTCTTTCATCTCAGTAAAAGAGAGAGAGAGAGAGAGAGAGAGAGAGAGAGAGAGAGAGAGAGAGAGAGAGAGAGAGAGAGAGAGAGAGTGTTTATCTCTCTGTTCTCTCAGAAAATACTTCTTACGCTTGCAAAACAGAGATAGAGAGTTACCATTTAACAACCAAACAACATAAATCAAAACACTGAAAACAGACGACCTATTTGTGGTGACGAATAGTCCTCGGTGAGGAATAGGCGGCGGCAAAACATCCTCGAGGTGAACTGGCGGTGGCTAAATGTCCATGGTGAATCGGCCGTATCGAATGGTCCCATCCCTAAGGAAATTATGGTAAAGATCCTTTCCTAAGGAATCAACACCGAGGAGAGCGGTCACCCATCCAACGACTGACCAGCCCCAATGTTGCTTAAACAATCAATTGAAAACCTAGCCCACTCTGCCACGGCGCCACTTATTATGAAGTTTTCATAATAAAACTAATATTGTAATACTTACCTGAACACCTGAATTAGCCCTGGTCACTGACCAGCCCGAACTATATCCCCACATATTTACCCACTGAGTGGGTAATTTTAACTGTCAGCGTTACCAACGCTGGAGGTAAAATCTAGTCAAATGAGATACCTGTGTTACCGTTGGCAACGCTGCTGCAAATACCGGCCACCAGTGGCCTTTCTCCTCAATTAAATCATTTACTATCAAATTGAAGTGGGGAGGAGGGTGGGAATCATTCAGGTGTTCAGGTAAGTATTACAATATTAGTTTTATTATGAAAACTTCATATTGCAATACACTCCCTGAACACCTGAATTAGCCCGATTAACAACATTTACTCGGAGGCGGGATCAATCTCATTCAGCCCGACCTGTCCACGGAACATACGCAGGTAACTCATAATCAATCTACCATGTATAAAAGCATGTATCCTCACCTAGTTATCTAACATCAGTGTTGAGTCTAAGGTACTGTCTAAGTCAGAAGTACCTCCCATGTGATAAGCTATACTTCTTATTCATGGAGGTAACAACAAATCTCCTCACCTGGTTGTCCAGCTCAGCAGGTGAGGATGTATGCAAAGAAAGTACTTCAACGTCAGTGTTGAGTCTAAGGTACTATCTGAGTCAGAAGTACCTCCCATGTGATAAGCTATACTTCTTATTCATGCAGGTAAAAACAAATCTCCTCACCTGGTTGTCCAGCTCAGTAGGTGAGGATGCTTGCAGAGGAAGTACCATACCGTCGGTGTCGACTACAAGGTACTGCCTGAGTCTGAAGAACCTCCCATGTGGTATTCTATACCTCTCATGTATGGAGGGGAAATGGTGAACCTCCCATGTGGCTATGTAGCCTCTCATGTATGGAGGAGAAGTTGAGTGTGCAGGACCTTCAGTTCTCTACTGCTCACTGATGTAGATGACTTGTCCTGTAGTAGTAGTTATTCCAACATGACCATCGGGATCTGCCTAACCTCAAGGGCCTAAGGGACAATACACCTTGTCTAAGCTTGACCAACAGAAACACTAGAGTTCATTAGACTATCACTGCCTCCCTAAACTTCTAACACCATAAAGTTCATTTAGACTATCACTGTCTCCCTAAACTTCTAACACCCTGAAGTTCATTTAGACTATCACTGCCTCCCTAAACTTTTAACACCCTAACTCTACCAAACCAACTATAAGCTGAGTTACCACAACAACAGGACCCTGAGAGTAACCTCTCTGAAGAAACTGAAATTTCCTAAGGTACGGTGCTGTGAAAAACCACAACGACTCTCAAATAACCACCTATACAATCGCTGACAGCTAAACATTCCTCCAGAAGCCAAAGGGTAGCCCTCCACGACACTTTGCGCCCTTGGATTGACTAAGAACCCCTTTCTTATAAGTGTCCGGATAGCACTGAGGCAATGATTTAACAATAGTCCCTCCTCTCCTTGACAAGAACATAGCATAACCCTCAGAAATGTTAGTCTGGTATGCAAACCCCCTCGAAACCAAAGTGAAGAGGTTATTAAATAGTCCAGGCTCGGAGAAACACCCATCAACTCTCACCACATCCACACAGAGTGGGACAAGGCCTCTCACTGGCTGTGAAAGGTGTCTTCCAAATACGAGCCTCATGATCCGTAACCCCTACCACACGAATCAATGAAGGAACCCAATAAAAACCTCAACTGACTCGTAAACCGGAAGTCTGACTCCGGCAGAGGAGTTACCCGCTACCTTAAAAAGAAAAGTGATGCTAGCTTAGTCCTTCCCCAAAAAACTGCCAGACTCACCGAAACCAGACTAGCCTACTTGATGTTTGAGACTGCTGGTTTGGTTGAATACAACGTATCAAACATTACTTGAATTAACTGAGATTCCTCCGGAGCCTGGAATGCGGAAAGAGAGAATGGACAAAGTCCACAATCCGTTATACTCGCTTCCTTCGCCGGAGAAGCAAAAACCCACAACTAGCAAAGGAGTCTCTCTTCAAAGGTACCTATCCTCTGTCAGACCTGTCCGGCCACACCAGAACAGGAAAAAGGAGAAAAACCGAACCCCCCACAAGAGCAGCACCCAAGAACCCGGAACCTACTATGCCTGGGTGTTCGATACCAAACGACATACAAGATTCCATCATATCTGAGCCTACCGATCCGATTGCGCAACGAAATACCAACAAGAAGATGATAAACTCCTGTGCAAGTCATACTCGACTGCGCAACCCTCACTCCCCCCCAAGACATGATGATGTAACCCCTGCTGTCCGACTGCTGTCCACCCACTCACAAGAGCGAACTGTCACCAGTTCCGCAAAACCTGTAAGAGTTAGTCACTCGACTACCCAGTGACGATAACGTTACGCCTGAGCTGAATTTACCTTGGCGATAAACGCCCACCCATGCAAGTCACTCCCATACTGTTGAGCCAAACGTGTACCAACCAAGATGATGACCTAACCTTGAACCAGTCTCACTTGACTGTGAAACTCCGCACTCACCAGTGACTACGACACGAGACCCAGACGACAATAGGCAAGCCACACACCTAAGAGCAAAGAGGTGGCAAAACGCGATCCAACTAACCCCCGTTACCAATACTAAACCTAGACTGGAGTCCGGAGCAAGTGAGGGAAAGAAGTACTCCCAGTAGACACGGAATCAAGGTCGAACCCACCTTGAAAGCCCTTTAAGGTGGAAGCGAAAAACAGCAGGAAAAAGTTGAGAAAATAAGGAGAGAGAGAAGTCACTACGAGTAACCACCGAGGACCGAGCGCTGACATTGTGCAGGTGGAGAACCAAGTGTGCGGTACATAGTGCTTTAATAACGGGTTACGAACTGCGGAACCAATGGGAGCCACAGAAGGAAACTACCAGCTACCCTAAGGAAGGGGGCCGAGGGCACAAAAGGTGCTAACTACAACGCAGACGAACTGCCAACGGCCGTAGCCCCCCAGCAATTACCGCGGTAAGCACGTTACGCTCCACACACTAAGGTATATAAATGGGAACGAAGAAGGAAGATTACTAACTACCCTGTGAAAGGAGTGGGTGGTGACAACCGGTATCAATACAGTCAACGATGGCGCAGATGAATCTCCAACTGCCGTAGCCTCCTTAAGAGCTACGGAGGACACACTACGTCTCAAAACAAATAAGGATGAAAATACGTAGTTGCGGATACCACCTTGAAACATCAACACCAGCAGCCTGAGAACTACAGGACCCGTGGAAAAGAGAGAGAGAGAGAGAGAGAGAGAGAGAGAGAGAGAGAGAGAGAGAGAGAGAGAAATCATCTCCAAATTTCAGGATGAAACAATGAAAACTCTGGCTCTGCTGTGATATTGGCAAATAAAAACAGGATGTGGGAGAAGACTCCGAAGCGACATCCGAAGAATGAACAGCTAAAGAGGATTGTGTAAAGACATTATAAGTTTTAACAGAAAAACTGGGCGAGAGAGAAAACTAGACCAACTCTGTTCCCCACGATAATCTGAGAAACATTAGAAAATCAGGAAAATTATCAAGACACGTGATCGTGAATATGATCCGTATTGAACTACAGCAATTGACTTGCGTTAATTCGATTTGCGATGGGGTTAGTATTTAAAATCTGCACTACATGCAAATAAGTCTTCCTATATCTCTTGCGCAGCTGGCGTAGGCAGCATCGTGCCTCAGACAGCGAGATTGTTGGGTTTAAAAATAGAATTTAGGCCAAAGGCCGAGTATTGGGACCTATGAGGTCAGTCAGCTCTGAAGGGAAATTGACAGAAAAGTTTGAAAAGGTGTAACAGGAAGAAAACCCTCTCTGTTGCACAATTGAGTCAAGTGTTAGGAGAGGGTGGAAAAAAGGATGAAGAGAGAATATGAAATCAGGAAAGTGAGAGAGAGAGAGAGAGAGAGAGAGAGAGAGAGAGAGAGAGAGAGAGAGAGAGAGAGAGAGAGAGAGAGAGAGAATTACAATCGTCTAACATCTCCACCTCCGTAAATTGCACCCTCTCTTAAGTTAAAAAGGTATTATCTTAATGATAATATACTCGTATAACTGCGTACAGCTATGAACAACCGAACGAGAACTTGTTGCTAATGCGATCGAATCCTATAGCAACATCACTTTATTGTATTCATCCGCGTGCGACATTAATTACTGTATTCATGTTAAAAATGTAGCTGAAGCTGATAAGGCAAAATTACGCACATCAGCAACCTGGACAGAAGTCCCAAGCTTTTGTATGAATTCAAACGCAGCCGTGGTAAAAGAAAAAGTAAATAGCATGAAAGAGGCTCATTACTGTTGTTTTCACACCGACAAAGGATTAATAAAGTATATAAAAAGTGTTAAGGTCGTAATAAACTATTCAAAACAAGTGAAAACGAATGGAATCGCTAAATTTTACGCCATCTAACCTGAGGGAAAAACTAGCTTCCAATGAGACGTATTAGTCACATTTTGGCCTTAAATTACATCGTAAGATGAACAGTATGACTTTGTTCCATAAGTTAAGCATCCAGATATTCATTAATATGCTAACTAGGAACAAAAACATTAGCCGAGACCAAGTGATATGGTTGAATCTGGAGCCAAGGAAACAGAATAGCTGGCATCATTGTCTGTCTAAGCCACGCCTTCTTACAACAGTGCTGTTTGTTTTCATAGGTATTACAAACCTTACACTTTATATATTTTATTAATCCTTTGTCGGTGTGAAAACAACAGTAATGAGCTCTTTCATGCTATTACTTTTCTTTTACCACGGCTGCGTTTGAATTCATACAAAAGCTTGGGACTTCTGTCCAGGTTGCTGATGTGCGTAATTTTGCCTTATCAGCTTCAGCTACATTTTTAACATGAATACAGTAATTACTGTCGCACGCGGATGAATACAATAAAGTGATGTTGCTATAGGATTCGATCGCATTAGCAACAAGTTCTCGTTCGGTTCTTCATAGCTGTAATAAATTAATATTTTAAGGTAATTAAATTAACTTTATTAGGCCTAATATTAATTTCAGTTGTCACTGTAATTTGATAATACGACTGGTAATTATTTGTAACTGTAATTGACATAAGCACAATGTAATTACTGACGGCAATTAGTCTGTTAAACGTATGAAGACGTCATACATACGAATTCCTTATATCTGACATCTGATTATATGCCACAAGATACCTTATTGACTATGTTAAATGTCAACATAGTTGAAAACATGTCTCCTTCAAGACGTTTGTACAAACCTGGCATAAGTGAGGAAGAGTTGTTACGTTAATCACGCTAGCCAATCAGGACAGAATGAGATGGATACGGCAACGCTAAACCCGTATTCGTCATCAGCCGATTCCAGAGTGAATGACTGCCGAATTAGTTTATACTACGCTAATATGATGATACAAATAATACAATTATTATGCTTTAGTCGGACAGAATCTGATCTTCATTCTGTTCGATTACATTCATATTGAATTATCCTAAGATCCGAATCTCGTTCATTTTCAATTACACCTGTACTGAATCATCAGAAGTCAGAATGCCTTGAGCCTACAGCGTTAACCACTATAAAAATCACTCTACCGATATGTAGTACAGCGAATACTTTAGGCTAGGTTAGGCTACTGTATATGCATACGATATATCATCGTAAACACTAGGCTAGCCGTAGTTAATTTTATTCGATTTCTCTACATACTGAATTATCGTAAGTCAATATGCATTGAACAGAGAATTAGTTGATATTAACAATTATCGTATCGTATAAGTAGAGGAAAGTAACCTTAAAGACGAAGGAGCAGTACTCAACCCTTCAGAACCCGACAGACCCGAAACCAGATCTGAAAGACCAACCATGGCCTAAAAGCTTCTGATGCAAGGAACTCGAAGCAGGGAAAACCCAAAGAGGCTCTAAGGACACAGTCTCTCTATAAACTACTACTTATAATAGAAAACCGACCCGAAGAAGCCTGCACTTCTCTTCCTAAACACTATGTAGCCTATTATCCCTACTCGTCTGTATCTGACCTAATTTTTTATCATCCTGAGAACTTACACATCGAGGGAAGGGGAATCTGCTGCCATCACTGCCTGCTCCTCGCCGGGGGGGGGCGGCAGAACCTACCCACTCGGAGGCTTGTGGTTCTCCATTACCCCCAGCACCCATTAGGGCTGGTTCTGGAACAGGCAGGGGGGCTGAAAAAGAACAATTAGAATCAACTATACTACTAATACCACTATCTCTATTTTGGTTAAATTATTCGTCAGGCTAGAAATATGCTTAACATACTAGATGATGACCTGTCCACTAATTTCTAGAATAACTAACTAATGTTTCCTTGTCTCCTGACCAAGACAAACATCTCTGACTGGTATTGCACTAAACCTTCCTACACAAAATAACGAAAAGAACGTCGATCATGTGTGAGGGTACTCATCCTACGCTTGAAGGGCATGCAGAGCCGATGAGCACCAATATATCCAGCAGTAGGAGGCTCGATCGTCGTAAAAGGCTCGATCGTCGAACTGTAGATGAAGCAGAAGCAGAGGCGTTTGCAGACGGCGACGACGTTTATTTTCTAACTTATCCAAAGTGAGTACAAAGTAGCTATCCAAAGTAAAACAGGAGAAAAAAACGTTAATAACAGTCCAAGGTCGTAATCCGTATCCAAAATATGAGAACTCTTTGAGTGGGGTCGGGCTAAATGACCAAAAGTTCGCCTGATGTGGGACTGATCCGCACAGCATGGCGAACAAGAAACAATTGAAGAGAAAGGCCACTGGTGGCCGGTATTTGCAGCAGCGTTGCCAACGGTAACACAGGTAACTCATTTGAATAGATTTTACCTGCAGCGTTGGTAACGCTGACAGTTAAAACTACCCACTCAGTGGGTAAATATGTGGGGATATAGTTCGGGCTGGTCAGTGACCAGGGCTAATTCAGATGTTCAGGGAGTGTATTGCAATAATAATAATAATAATAATAATAATAATAATAATAATAATAATAATAATAATAATAATAAATAAACCAACCTAAGCATGGCATGGATAGACTATAAGAAAGCCTTCGACATGATACCACACACATGGCTAATAGAATGCCTGAAAATATATGGGGCAGAGGAAAATACCATCAGCTTCCTCAAAAATACAATGCGCAACTGGAATACAATACTTACAAGCTCTGGAATAAGACTAGCAGAGGTTAATATCAGGAGAGGGATCTTCCAGGGCGACTCACTGTCCCCACTACTCTTCGTAGTAGCCATGATTCCCATGACAAAAGTACTACAGAAGATGGATGCCGGGTACCAACTCAAGAAAAGAGGCAACAAAATCAACCATCTGATGTTCATGGACGACATCAAGCTGTAATGGTAAGAGCATCAAGGAAATAGATACCCTAATCCAGACTGTAAGGATTGTATCTGGGGACATCAGGATGGAGTTTGGAATAGAAAAATGCGCCTTAGTCAACATACAAAAAGGCAAAGTAACGAGAACTGAAGGGATAAAGCTACCAGATGGGAGCAACATCAAACACATAGATGAGACAGGATACACCTGGGAATAATGGAAGGAGGAGATATAAAACACCAAGAGATGAAGGACACGATCAGGAAAGAATATATGCAGAGACTCAAGGTGATACTCAAGTCAAAACTCAACGCCGGAAATATGATAAAAGCCATAAACACATGGGCAGTGCCAGTAATCAGATACAGCGCAGGAATAGTGGAATGGACGAAGGCAGAACTCCGCAGCATAGATCAGAAAAACCAGGAAACAAATGACAATACACAAAGCACTACACCCAAGAGCAAATACGGACAGACTATACATAACACGAAAGGAAGGAGGGAGAGGACTACTAAGTATAGAGGACTGCGTCAACATTGAAAACAGAGCACTGGGGCAATATCTGAAAACCAGTGAAGACGAGTGGCTAAAGAGTGCATGGGATGAAGGACTAATAAAGTAGACGAAGACCAGAAATATACAGAGGACAGGAGAAAGACAGAAAAGAACAGAGGACTGGCACAACAAACCAATGCACGGACAATACATGAGACAGACTAAAGAACTAGCCAGCGATGACAATTGGCAATGGCTACAGAGGGGAGAGCTAAAGAAGGAAACTGAAGGAATGATAACAGCGGCACAAGATCAGGCCCTAAGAACCAGATATGTTCAAAGTACGATAGACGGAAATAACATCTCTCCCATATGTAGGAAGTGCAATACGAAAAATGAAACCATAAACCACATAGCAAGTGAATGCCCGGCACTTGCACAGAACCAGTACAAAAAGAGGCATGATTCAGTGGCAAAAGCCCTCCACTGGAGCCTGTGCAAGAAACATCAGCTACCTTGCAGTAATAAGTGGTACGAGCACCAACCTGAGGGAGTGATAGAAAACGATCAGGCAAAGATCCTCTGGACTATGGTATGAGAACGGATAGGGTGATACGTGCAAATAGACCAGACGTGACGTTGATTGACAAAGTCAAGAAGAAAGTATCACTCATTGATGTCGCAATACCATGGGACACCAGAGTTGAAGAGAAAGAGAGGGAAAAAATGGATAAGTATCAAGATCTGAAAATAGAAATAAGAAGGATATGGGATATGCCAGTGGAAATCGTACCCATAATCATAGGAGCACTAGGCACGATCCCAAGATCCCTGAAAAGGAATCTAGAAAAACTAGAGGCTGAAGTAGCTCCAGGTCTCATGCAGAAGAGTGTGATCCTAGAAACGGCACACATAGTAAGAAAAGTGATGGACTCCTAAGGAGGCAGGATGCAACCCGGAACCCCACACTATAAATACCACCCAGTCGAATTGGAGGACTGTGATAGAGCAAAAAAAAAATAAATAAATAAATAAATAAATAAATAATAAAATAATAAATAATTAATAAATAATTAATAATAAATAATAATAAATAAATAATAATAAATAAATAATAAAAATAATTAATAAAAATAATTAATAAAAATAATTAATAATAAATAAAATAATAACAAAAATAATAAATAAATAAATAATAATAATAATAATAATAATAATAATAATAATAATAAAATAATAATAATAATAATAATAATAATAATAATACTAATATTATTATTATTATTATTATTATTATTATTATTTGGGTAAAAGACCTTCTTTTAGGCAAATACTGTTAAAAAGAATGGCAGAATTAAGCGAGTTGATTTTATATGTTTTTTCTATTTTCCTTACAATGCGCTTCTCAGGCTCAGCGATGTTTCTGAGTAACTGACCAATATTCATATTGGGAATTTTCAAAAAATCATAAATGCTGAAGGTAATCTTTTATTGGAACAGGATATCAGGTCCAGGTCAAGCAGGGGTCGTCGTCAGTGCTGGTATTATTCCGTAGGCGTAGTTCAGATCGGTGCCGGGTTCGTCTTCGGTTTAAGGGCTGGTATTGGTGCTGGTATATCTGGTATTACATAACGTTTTGATCTTCTCGCAGGTCATCCTCGGACGAGTCGTTTGAAGAGACTGTAGCAAGGAAGTCTGTGGGGCGGTATTTATAGCGGCTCGGACCTAGAGTTGCATTCTCATTGGTCGGGCCGGTCTTGGACGAAGTCGTGGATCTCGCCTCGAAGGTCTCGGGGGATTCTCTCGTGCGACAACTGACACACCAATCGTGCTGTTGATGAATCTATAAGGAAAAATATGGAAGCCTGGTACCACCAGGAACCCCGCCCCGATGTTGCAGAGCCCATCAAGCTGTTCTACAAGGGACACTTCCACCGGAGGTACAAGGAGGACGAACAAGCCCTCAAAAAGATCATCGACGAAAACGTCAGCCCCGCCGACCCAGACAAAAATATTAAGTTAATTATCTATTATAAAACGAAGAAGACGAGCAGCCTGGTGATGAGAAACAACCCTTCGGCGCCCCTGCAGGATCCCTTGAAGAAGACGAGTGTGGTCTACCGTTACACATGCCCCGTCCGAGGATGCCTAGGCAAATACGTCGGTATGACCTCCATGCGTTTCTCCAAGCGAATCTCCTGCCACGCTCAAGAAGGAGCCATCTTCAATCACCCCAGGACTGCTCATAACAAACGGATAAAGAGAAATGATATTATTCCTAATATCGAAATAATAGACAAGACAACGGATCCCTGACGTCTGCGCCTCTTAGAAGCCCTCCATATAGGCAAGGAGAAACCAAATCTTAACATCACCCAAGAAATGTTTCTCCTTCCCACCGCCGCCCGGAGAGCAGCGAACGACCCCCCGACAATACCAGAAGATCAGGAGCCCCCACGGGATGACAGGATTCCTGCTATGGACGGAATTCCTGTCGTTCATCCCCAGGCACACTACTGTGGCGCTCGCACGAGAGAATCCCCGAGACCTTCGAGGCGAGATCCACGACTTCGTCCAAGACCGGCCCGACCAATGAGAATGCAACTCTAGGTCCGAGCCGCTATAAATAACGCCCCACAGACTTCCTTGCTACAGTCTCTTCAAACGACTCGTCCGAGGATGACCTGCGAGAAGGTCGAAACGTTACATAGGCACATGTACTATAAAAATTCTTGTGTCTGAGAGAGAGAGAGAGAGAGAGAGAGAGAGAGAGGAGAGAGAGAGACCTTACAGACCTTACATCAGGTCCCTCAGTGTGAGGCACCTCTAATATCTACCAGAGAGTTGCTAGTACATCTTCGGTCACCTATTTTTTGCATCTTCCAATCTTGGATGGTCTGGGATGCAGTTTAGATATTTGTCAAGCTTATTCTTAAACACATCTACGCTCACTCCTGTTATATTCCTCAGCTGAGCTGGCAACACACTGAATAGACGCTGCATTATTGATGCTGGTGCGTAGTGGATTAATGTCCTGTGTGCTTTCCTTATTTTTCCTGGTATAGTTTTGGGCACTATTAATCTACCCCTGCTTGCTCTTTCTGATATTTTTAGCTCCATGATGTTTTCGGCTATTCCTTCTATCTGTTTCCATGTCTGAATTATCATGTAGCGTTCTTCTTCTCCTTTCTAGACTATATAATTTAAGGATTGTAGTCTTTCCCAGT
>NC_061109.1:58551570-58574658 GCF_015104395.2 Macrobrachium nipponense
AGGGAGGAAACCAAGGTTGGATGAACACCAGTCTGTTCATTGACTCAGACTCCACCCACCAAGAAGTGAGTCGTCCTATTGTTAAAGGACCGATGGTTTGTATTACGTATCGGAACAAATAACAATTTGTCGAAAATTTTATTTTTCCTAACTATATAAACCTGAGGTCCTTTACACATAGTCCCACCTCATGCCACCCCTCACCGTACTCCCTTGTTTGAAGCTTACGACCGGTTCTAGCTGCCGCAAGTTACATTCCTATTGTTAAAGGACCTCAGGTTTGTATAGTTAGGAAAAATAAAATTTTTTACAAATTGTTATTTCATAGCCTATTCCAGCCAGTCCGAGTCTACTGCTACTATCTTAGTTAATCTGAGTAGTAGTTCTTAGCTTAGACTGTCCGAACTAACTGGTTTGGGTATGCATGTGCTGGCTTGGACCAGCTAATGGTTGTGGTTGGCTTTCGAACCTACATTTACTATCTTAGATTAATCTGAGTGGTACAATTCTTAGCTTAGCCGGGTCCGCTTAGCCTAACTCATAGGTTAGGTGGTTCCGACATACATGTCAACTTAGCCTAACAGTGGGTTGATGACTTAACATGATCTGGTTGCTTGAACATGCCCTTACTATCTTAGGTTGGGCGAATTAGTTAGGTTATAAGTATAACTGAGCATAGACTAGTGCATGGGCTACCCATTCGTAACACTTTTACCACCTTAGCCTAGAAGGTTGTGGTTGTAGCCTAGCATGGATAGCCCAAACTTTCTTGAACGGCTTTACCCTAACCTAAGTCATTTAGTTTCTAGATTAGGCTAGTCTATACTAGCCTAGCTTAGTTAAGTGTACATCTCAGATGGACTTAACATACCCTAAGTGATGGAGGAGTTAGCCTAGCCTAATTGGAAGTGTTAACATAGCCTAACCTAACTAAACCAGGGTCCTAGCCTAATTGGGAGAGTTAACTTAGCCTAACCTAACCAAACCAGGGTCCTAGCTTAATTGGAAGGGTTAACATAGCCTAACCTAACCAAGCCAGGGTCAACCTGGTCTTGTCAACTTATAATAAGTTAGTCAATTCATAATTGGCTATAGTACCTACTTAGACTAGTCCAAGTGGTTGTTGGCTAAGTTAACCTGGAATCTGCAATTGGGTCTCTTCCATACTGGTCTAGTTTCTATATTGAAGTCATGAACCTAACATAGAGGGTTTGAGCTTCAGTTGGCCAGAGCAAGGCATTAGTACCTCATCATATCTGGAAGGGGAAAGTGGGGAGTTTCCCATTCTTCAAGAGTGAGGTAGGGTGAAGTGACGTTGGGTACAATTCTGGGCTAGGTTACTCGAGGATAGCACCATGATGGTTTCTGGCAATATAAGATTCCCCTTTGGAGGGTAGCATATTGAACATAGGCCCGTATATTGTAACAGGTCACCGCATAAGGTGTTTTGTGGTTGGGATCTTAGTTTTTACAAAAACACTGAGCTGTTTAATAACTCTCCTAGGGCTGAGGGCTGCCCGTGAAGGATTGGATATTTTTACGTGGCTAGGAACCAATTGGTCACCTAGCAACGGGACCTGCAGCTTATTGTGGGATCCGAACCGCACTATATAGATAAATTATTTTCTATCACCAGAAATAAGTTCTCTGATTCCGCGTTAGCCGAGATGGGAGTAGGACCTCGGACCACCAGTTTGGCAGATGGGTGCACAAACCACTCGTCCAGAGAGGAACTCGTATAATAGAAAAACTATGCAATAGCTGTCTCAGGGGTTTCACCCTTTGAGGAGCCTGAGGATTCCATTTGCGATACTGGGAACAACCTGGAGGTTACGCAAACTCTAGGTTCTACCTGTTCCTCCATGTCCCGAATGGAAGGATGGGTGCCAGTAGTTAAGGAGGACCCAGGATGAGTGACTGATAAAGTTTATCGTAGCACAATCATCGCTACCAGGTTCGTGTGGGGAAGAGGCACCACCGATAGGTAGAATTAATATCTCAAGGTCTGGAGGTTGACTAGTATCCCCTTTCGAACTAATAGTTCTCAGTTTTTGGGTGTAGAGTGTCACCTCGTACGTAACGTGACTCCAAAGGTTGTTAGCTCATATAGACAGAATGACTCTTTGGCCGTGACTGCCTGTATAGTGGACGTTTCTGTCCATTAAAGGCATTCAGTCAGTAGACAATGATCTGGTGGAGAGGGTGTCAGAACAGAGGGAAGAATCTGTAATTACATGTTTACATGCATGGTGATATACATTGGACTGGTGATTGGGCATGTGAATATCGCTTCACACTGACTAATCTTCAGATGAATCAGGAGCAGTGAACTGGATGGGGCACATTAGAACTCTGATCTGATAAGTGATAACATACTCTGTATCAGAGTAGCCTTGACAGACTACCACCAGGCACGTACATCAGTCATGTTACAGGAAACTGACAGTGGTTGGGGGTCTTCCTCTGACCTTGGTAGATTGGGAGTACTCAATAACCAGGGTTTTGACATAGACTCAAAAGTAGTCTGGAACATCAGTTCCAATTGGCCCCGGAATCCGCGATAATGAGTCTATGCAGCACAGGTCATGATGACATACATTTCTTAGTCATGTTCAGTACGGTTTGAGTAAGTGTGAGGGACCTTCAGCAGGGCCGGCTTTGACTTGTCAAAGTACTCTGTGGTTATAGAAAGAACTACGTCACCTAGAAAATTAGGTGGTAGACGTAAAGGAACAGGCCAAACAGAGGCGATCGGTCAAGCCCACTCCTTGTTTGTCAAGTTGTACCAATGAGGTTATACAGAAGAGAAGGTCATCAGAGGAATATGGGCCTTCTGTCATTTAAGAACATACCTGTTAAAATGATCGTGACGGTTGGTCTGTGACTGTATCGAAGCTCAAAATTGAGCAATTTTAAGGTGGTGTCTGTCTGTTCATTGAAATTTGAGAGTGGGTTCTTTGTTATGAAAACCACTTTCAATATCCTGTATATATATATAAGGTTGCCCAGAGGTCCTTGGACACAATTTCTTTGGGTCCTTTGGTGGTTGCTCAACAAATGGTGCAACTTGTCCAGTACCCCTGGCAGGTCAGTTGGTATCTTGTCTAAGATGATGGTATGAATGTGAAATGGAGGAGCTAACTGGCCTCTTTCCTTTTCAAATTTCTGTCTCCTTCTTTACTTAGGGCAGTAAGAAGAGAGTACCATCATAAGCTGGAACAGACAAGGTACAGGTGGGTGAAGTGGCCATACTGTTAGGGTTAGTATCAGTAAGATACCTATCAGTAGCAGGACATTCCTCTCTTTAGCAAGAGGGAGAGGAATGATAACAAACCTACATGAGTGGATGAATTGGTTTGGTAGGGGAACCGATCTTCTTATCTTCCTCAGACGCAATGAACTATGACATTGTGTAAAAACCCAGAAGTCTGACTTTATGGTATTCATATATGTCTTAGATTCGGAAATACTGGTCAGTTGTTTCATAGAATTCTAGTCTTCAGAAAACTGATCAAAGGTGGCAAACTCCCAGTTGGTTAATAGTACTTACCTCCCACCAAGAGTAAGTCTATCCTAATGTTAAGACCGAAGGTTTGTTTCGTATATGAACAAATGACAAATTTTTAACTAATTTGTATTTTTCATAGCTTACAAACCTGAGGTCTTAACATACAAAGGTTCACCTCTAACCACCCCTCTATCAACTAACCTGGGTTGGAAGAATAACTAATGGGGTCACGAGTTAATGAAGGGTATGTGGGTGGCTCCACATGTCTCGGGACCAAGCACAGATGCCAATAGTCCCTTGCGTACACAATTATTTTAAACTTTACCGGTTTTCAGATGGCGCTGAGTATTTATCCTAATGATAAGACCTCAGGTTTGTAAGTTATGAAAAATACAAATTAGTTAACAATTTGTCATTTTACTCGTAAGTAGCCATCTTGCTTGGTGAGACGTACCCGCGTGAAGTCAGATTAATCAACAGATATCACAAGTTTAACATACGACTAGAATTTGAGAAATATCTAGAAGTGTTCGTGAAACTATCGGTGATAAAGATTAGTGTGAAAAATAGTAGGATAAAGCGTCTTCTAAGTTAGTTTATCAAGTGTAATACTATAAATCAGAACAAGATGGCAGTAAGTTCCAACTGCGGGAAGAGGTGGCGTAATTTGGCGTGTTTAGCAGATTCGCAATACGATGAGGTAGCAGGAAGGGAACTGGCATTTCTCATCTATGAAATCAGCAACAGTCCTAACCAAAAAGATACAAAAGCATTCATAGATATATTAGAAGGATATAATCCTTCAAACTGGAACAAATCTAATGAAAACATCTTGAAAATAATTGAAGAAGTTCCAAATAAAATCCAAGTGGTCAAGAGACTCATAAAGAAAAATATACATAAACCAACATATTCCGACAAAGAAAATGAATAAGGTGAATCTTGTGAATATCCTAATTGATGCATTAGGAAAAAGAATGCCAAAAGCATGCAAACTGTGTAAGGTTGGTATAGCATAGTCAATCCACAAAACCTAATCAGACAATGTGCTGCATGCAACATTCCGACCCATCCACAGTGTGCTGAGGTAATACAAGATTTGAGAAAAGATACAAGAATTTTTTGTTCAACATGTCTATCATGGATAGACAATGTTATTAAATCAAGATTGAATGTACAAATAGTTGAGGATGAAGAAGAAGAGGAAGAGGAAGAAGAAGAAGAAAAAGAAGAAGAGGAAAACGGAAGAGAAGTAAACAAAATGAAATGACAGAAAAAATAAGGAAAACAAAGAACAAGATAAAAGTATGGATGCAGAGATACTCATTGATACTACATATAAGGCAATAAAAGCAGCATACCTACGAAGAAATAAATTACGATATGACAACAGAAAAGCAAATCCCGAAGAGGCTCTACCCAGATCTATACAATGACGGGGAAAGAGGAAAAAATAGACAAGAAAGACCAAAATCTGCAACCTTTTGAAAAGAGGGAATTGCAGATTTGGAGAAAGATGTTACTACAAACATCCTAAGATATGTCAAAACTATGATATATGGTAAATGTGCATACTTAGATGGATATGGGGATGATTGCAGAGATCTGCATCCAAAAATATGTAAAAAACCTAAAAAAGAAGGAGGAGTAAGTTCGACAAAAAATGCAAATATATGCACCCTGTAGCCATGAATCATAATCAAATAAATAACCAACCAAGTAATAAAATCCAAAATAAGAAAGAAACAAATAAAGAGAGAAATCAAGAATATCAGGTAAAAGAGAAAAGCAAACCACCAATGAGATATGCAGAGGTGTCAGCAAAAAATTTCAAAGCATCAGCTCCGAAATTCTACTCAAGAGATAATAACTGTATTTATTATGCAAGAGGATATTGCAGAAACGGAGAAAATTGCAGATTCAGACACAAAATGAATAATTATGATGAAGGAAGATCAAATATTATGGAAAAGTTGGATTTTTTAATGTCAGAATTTCTGGAAATGAAAAAAAGAACAACATACCAGAACAGGAAAGAGACATGGGAAAATCCTTATTACTACCAGTATAAATGAAGGAGAAAACACGCAAACCATCATAGTGGATGAATGCGCAGGGGTTTAGTTACGAGTAACTCAAAAAGAAAAATAGAGTACTTAGAAGAACTAACCCAAAATGAAAAGAAAATAGATATAATGAATATAAGTGAAACCTGGTATTCCCAAGAGACTGGGAATGATGATCAAATAAAAGGGTTCCAAACTTATAGATCAGATAGAAAAAATAGGAAGCAAGGGGGAACCGCAATATATGGGAAAGACAAAAAACAAGGAAAAATATATGAGAAATATAGTAACTCAGAATGTGAACTAATAGCGGTAGAATTTGAATCTGAAAAATTGATGAAACATAGTAATATATAGACCTCCTAATACTAAAAGAGTTTGACTTAATAATTGAAAAATTGGATGATATATGTAGAAATCACAAGGACTGGACTATTCTCCTATCTGGAGACTTCAACTTTCCTTTCTTAGAATGGAAAGAACGAATAGGAGATTGTGGTTGTACTTATACATATAAAAAAGAGAGTAATAGTAGTGCAGAAGATAAGAGGCAATTTGAAAAAGCTATTAGATATGCTACTAGAATACAACATTCAACAAATAAATCACTGCCAACAAGAAAGGAAAATACTTTAGACCTAGTATTTGTGAACGAGATGAATTATGTTAAGAAATAATAGTTTATAATGCGAATATTTCAGACCATAATGTCATAGAATTAACAGTTCATTCCAAAGCAAGTGAAAATAGAGACAAGCAAGAAATGAAAAAGTGGGAAGGATATGGAAAATACAACTTCTACAGTAAAAATATAAAATGGTCAGAAATTAATGAAGAATTAAACAAAGATTGGGATAACATTTTCGTAAGTGATGACATAAGGGTAAATACGGAGATATTATATAAAATATTGGAGAAAATAGTGGAAAAATATATACCGAAGAAGAAAAATAAACATCATTCATGCATACCAAGAGACAGAAGGATCTTGTTCCAGAAAATCAGAAAGTGGAAAAAAAGGTCTTGCAAAAGAACAAAAAAAAAAAAAATGCATGGAAAGTTATAGAACTAAAAAGTAAGATAGAAAATGCAGAACAAAAGATTATACAATCAAAAGAAAATGAAAAACGGGACTTGGAAGAAAAAACCCTATTAAATATCAAGCAAAACCCCAAACTATTATACTCATATGCGAAGAAGATGAATAAAAGAAGAATAGAAATAGGCCCTCTGAGAATTGAAGGGAGATTAACGAATGAAAAAAAGGAAATTTGCAACATACTGGCAGAACGATATAAGAGAGAATTCACCCCTAGAATAGATAATGAAGATAATGATATAGAAGTAAGGGATGAAAATAGTGAATATTTAGCTGACATAGATATTAATGAAGCTGATATTGTGCAGGCTATTAATGAAATTAAAAATGAGCTGCTGCAGGGCCTGATGGAATTCCTGCTATTTTGTTAAAGAAAGTAGTTCATTCTATCGCAAAGCCACTTGCAATATTATTAAGACAAAGTGTAGATACAGGCAAGATTTATGATGAGCACAAATTAGCATATATTACCCCTACTTTCAAAAGTGGATCAAGACTAGAGGCAAGTAATTATAGGCCTGTGAGTCTAACATCACATATTATGAAAGTGTATGAAAGGGTAATGAAGAAAAATATTATGAAACATTTAATAAAAAATAATTTGTTTAATAAAGGACAACATGGTTTCGTACCGGAAAAAGTACACAAAACCCAACTGTTAGTCCACCGTGAGAACATATTAAAAAAAATATGAAAAAGCGGAAATGAAACAGATGTGGTTTATTTAGACTTTGCAAAAGCTTTTGATAAAGTAGACCATAATATATTAGCGAAGAAAATTAGAAAACACAATATCGTGGATAAAGTAGGAAGATGGTTAAAAGAATTTTTACACAACAGAAAACAGATAGTTATTGCAAACGACGAGAAATCGGATGAAGTCAAGGTATATCCGGTGTGCCGCAAGGTACGGTGTTAGCTGCAATACTGTTTGTTATTATGATTGAAGACATAGACAATAATGTGAAGGATTCGGTAGTGAGTAGTTTCGCAGATGACACAAGAATAAGTAGAGAAATTACTTGTGATGAAGATAGGAACGCTCTACAAAGAGACCTAACAAAGTATATGATTGGGCAGAGGTAAATAGGATGGTATTTAACTCTGATAAATTTGAATCAATAAATTATGGAGACAGAGAAAGAAAGCTATATGCATATAAGGGACCTAATAATGAGACCATCACAAATAAGGAAGCAGTTAAAGACCTTGTGTGATGATGAATAGGAACATGTTATGCAATGATCAAATAGCAACTCTGTTGGCAAAATGTAAAGCAAAAATGGGAATGTTGTTAAGGCACTTCAAAACAAGAAAGCTGAACACATGATATGCTTTATAAAACATATGTTCGTAGTCCACTTGAATATTGCAATATGATATGGTACCACACTATCAAAAGGATATTGCACAAATAGAGAGTGTACAAAGGTCCTTTACAGCTAGAATAGAAGAAGTTAAGGACCTAGACTACTGGGAAAGACTACAATTCTTAAAATTATATAGTCTAGAAAGGAGAAGAGAACGCTACATGATAATTCAGGCATGGAAACAGATAGAAGGAATAGCAGAAAATATCATGGAACTAAAAAATATCAGAAAGAGCAAGCAGAGGTAGATTATATGTGCCCAAAACTATACCAGGAAAAATAAGGAAAGCACACAGGACATTAATCCACTACGCACCAGCATCGATAATGCAGCGTCTCTATTCAATGCGTTGCCAGCTCATCTGAGGAATATATCAGGAGTGAGCGTAGATGTGTTTAAGAATAAGCTCGACAAATATCTAAACTGCATCCCAGACCATCCAAGATTGGAAGATGCAAAATATACCGGAAGATGTACTAGCAACTCTCTGGTAGACATTAGAGGTGCCTCACACTGAGGGACCTGGGGCAACCCGAACAAGATGTAAGGTCTGTAAGGTAAGGTCATCCTCCTTCCTCAAAGTGGATAGAAAGTGAAAATATTTGAAAATTAGTTATAAGGTAAATCATTTATTTATACTACAAAACAAATAAACATATGTAATTAGAGAGAGAGAATGCTATTATTTAATCTCAACTAAAACTAATATTATTTGAAAACTAGTACTGTATATTATTATTTTAGCATTAAATGTAGTAATTTCCTTAAAGATATACTGTATACATACACTGCCAGCCCAAACAGAGGGAGAGAGTTACCACTATGACATACGTATCACGTGTTGGGGAGAGAGAGAGAGAGAGAGAGAAGAGAGAGAGAGAGAGAGAGAGAGAGAGAGAGAGAGTTATCCTTATTTAAAAGAGTGAAATGGATAGATTATTGTATTTCTTCAAAACACTATCACGTATGAATTTTTGAAATTAGTTTTGAATTAATATTATTATTATTATTATTATTATTATTATTATTATTATTATTATTATTATTATTATTATTATGTGAAAATATTATAAAATATATACACATGTACCATAGAAATTCTCTCATCTCCTCTCTCCCCCCCCCTCCTGTCACATTACTTGTATATTTGACAGCTGTTGGACGCCAGCCACCTCAGCTTGGCTACCTGGTGTTCAAAGACAGATGCGGGGTAGAATGGATTTTCTTTCATTCTTACATAATTTTTTATTTATAAACTAAAATCTTACTAATTCACTTTAGTATTTCCCTTAATTAATTGATATTATTGCTGTTTACATTAATATTGATATTTGAAATTAGTAAGTCATTTATTTATCATTCAAAAAAACAGAGAGAGAGAGAGAGAGAGAGAGAGAGATCCTTATTTGAAAGAGTGAAATGAAAGATTATTGTAGTATTTCTTTTAAATACTATCACACATGGTTTTTGTAATTACAGTTATTATAATTATTTTTTTTTTTTTTTTTTTTTTTTTTTTTGCTCTATCACAGTCTCCAATTCGACTGGGTGGGGTATTTATATGTGGGTTCCGGGTTGCATCCTGCCTCCTTAGGAGTCCATCACTTTCTTACTATGTGTGCCGTTTCTATGATCACACTCTTCTGCATGAGTCCTGGAGCTACTTCAGCCTCTAGTTTTTCTAGATTCCTTTTCAGGGATCTTGGGATCGTGCCTAGGTGCTCCTATGATTATGGGTACGATTTCCACTGGCATATCCCATACCTTCTTATTTCTATTTTCAGATCTGATACTTATCCATTTTTCCCTCTCTTTCTCTTCAACTTGGTGGTCCCACCCATGGTATTGCGACATCAAAGAGTGATACTTTCTTCTCGACTTTGTCAATCAATGTCACGGTCTGGTCTATTTGCACGTATCACCCTATCCGTTCTGATACCATAGTCCCAGAGGATCTTTGCCTGATCGTTTTCTATCACTCCCTCGGGTTGGTGCTCGTACCACTTATTACTGCAAGGTAGCTGATGTTTCTTGCACAGGCTCCAGTGGAGGCTTTTGCCACTGAATCATGCCTCTTTTGTACTGGTTCTGTGCAAGTGCCGGGCATTCACTTGCTATGTGGTTATGGTTTCATTTTTTCGTATTGCACTTCCTACATATGGGAGAGATGTTATTTCCGTCTATCGTACTTTGAACATATCTGGTTCTTAGGGCCTGATCTTGTGCCGCTGTTATCATTCCTTCAGTTTTCCTTCTTGAGCTCTCCCCTCTGTAGCCATTGCCATGTGTCATCGCTGGCTAATTCTTTAGTCTGTCTCATGTATTGTCCGTGCATGGTTTGTTGTGCCAGTCCTCTGTTCTTTCTGTCTTTCTCCTGTCTCTATATTTCTGGGTCTTCGTCTACTTTTATTAGTCCTTCTTCCCATGCACTCTTTTAGCATCGTCTTTCACTGGTTTTCAGATATTGCCCCAGTGCTCTCTCTCTCTCTCTCTTATTATTATTATTATTATTATTATTATTATTATTATTTGAAAATATAATAAACATATTATACATACATGTACCATAAAAATCTCTCATCTCAGTAAGAGAGAGAGAGAGAGAGAGAGAGAGAGAGACTCCCTCTCCTGCTGGTCACATTACTTAACACATTTGACAGCTGTTGGACCTCAGCTTTGGTACCTGGAGTTCGAAAGAAAGATGTGTGAAGACTGGGATTTCCTCATTCTTACATAATTTTTTTTATTTATAAACTAAAAATCTTACTAATTCACTACAGTATTTTCTTTAATGAATTGATTGCTCTTTACATTAATATTAATATTTGAAAATTAGTAAATCATTAATTTATCATACAAAAAACATATATCTCTGTAAGAGAGAAAGAGAGAGAGAGAGAGAGAGAGAATTATTATTGTTATTATGGGATATCATTTGATATTATTAAACTTACGAATACAGGCAGTCCCGGGTTACGACGGGGGTTCGGGGGTCCGTTCTTGAGAGCGTCATAAGCCGAAAAATCGTCGTAAGCCGGAACGACGCTTGGAAATATGTCTTAAAACTAATAAAAAGTTATAAAAACCTTATTTGTAATCCTTTGGTACACTACATGTTGTGTCCTGTAGTTTTATGTACAACCTAGAGTTATTTTCATAAAAGAATGCTGGTTCTTGAAGGTAAAAACTATTGTAATCCTCTGATGACACTACATTCTTGAAGTTTTATGTTCAACCTGGAGTGATTTTGCCAAATCTTGAGGGCTACACGAACAGCTGATTACTATTTACGTATCATATAGACTAATTAAACGTACACGTATCTTTAAATAGGCTTATATATAGTATCAACAAAACATTTCCTGCCATGAGTCAGAGGCGTTTAATGAAACGAACACTTCTCTGTCCATCTGTTCAGAAAATAAACTTTACGTCAATCCCGAGACCATTGTTGCCGCCAAGGCGTCTCTCTCTCTCTCTCTCTGATCAAAATTACACTGGAAACTTGACATATGATTGCCCTAATATACGAACGTTTGAGATACAACGGAAAATTTGCGAAAATATTTAAGCTTTGATATACAACGAAATATTTGAGATACGATTTTGCGACGAGTGTTGGTTGTATAGGCGACGATAAATGGCGTTCGTCTGTTTGTTTGTTGGTGCTGCATGTTAACATGTCGTTGTTTAGTTCGTTGTATTTGCGCCTATTTTTCGTGTTATTTTGTCTATTTTATTATTAACCATGGGTCTCAAAGCTAAAGACAAAGCAGGTGATAAGAAAAAACCCAAGCAAATGATTTCGATTGAAGCAAAACATGAAATTATAGCAAAGCATGAACGTGGCGTTCGTATCGTCGATTTGGCAAACGAGTATGGTCGAAAATCCTTCTACAATATCCACGATCATCAAGCAGAAGGAAGCTATAAAAACCTTCCAAAGGCATCACCATTATTTCTAAACTACGAACTGATTAAAAAAATAAATAAAAATTAGTTTAGCAATGTTATTTCATTTGTGTTTATTACGTAGTTATTAGTGTACATACGTAAATAAAAAGAGAACAAATCGTTCCCTGCCACCCTTCCCTACCTCCTCCCCCTGCTGGCCTCACGTTATCTTTCGTTGTGGTAAGTAAAATTACTTTTTTTTTTTATTGATTTTATCAACATTTATTATCATTTATCACATTGCTATGTTATTTTATCATTATGTATTATTACTCGTTTATTTGTGTATAAATTGTGTATATTATATGTAATTTAGCTGTGTTTAGGTGTGGTTTCATACCGCTAGAACGGATTAATACATATTACAGTTATTTTTTAATGGGAAAAAAATGCTTTGAGATACAACTGTTTGATATACGACGATGGTAACGGAACAAATTAAATTCGTATGTCAAAGTTCCAGTTACTGGATAATGTCTCTCTTTGGATACTTCGATTTTGCCAAATCTTGAGGGCTACAAGAACAGTTGATTACTATTTACGTATCATATAGACTAATTAAAGTAAACGTATCTTTAAATAGGCTTATATTATTAGTATCAACAAAACATTTACTGGCATGAGTCAGAGGCCGTTTAATGAAACGAACACTTCTCTGTCCTTAACTCGGAGCATCGGAAGACGCCTCTCTCTCTCTCTCTCTCTGATCAAATTACTGGATAATGTCTCTCTTTGGATACTTGGAATTTGCGTTGTAATCTAACCAGAAACTTTGTTTTGTTATTATTACTGGAAACAAGCAATGATTTTTTCATTATTTGCGCTTTTGGACTGTTATATGTAAACTTTGCGCACCGCAAGCTAGTATGTATTCATTCGCTCGGGGGAAACTAGTTTTTCTGCATATGAGGCGTCACTAAAAAACATCGAAAAATACGACATAAAAAGTGTCGAAAATCATCATAACTCAAAATTTTGTTGTAATCTAACCAGAAACTTATTTTTACTAATATACTGTGCTAAACTATAAAGGATTTTTATCATAGTATGCGTTTTTTAAAAGCGTCGTTAACTCGGAGCTTTGGAAGCGTCAGCGTCGTAACCTCGGAACAAGCGTCGTAACCCAGGACGGATTTTTCCATTGAATATTTAAGAAAAAGCGTCGTAACCTCGGAACGTCGTAAGCCGGAACCGTCGTAACCCGGGGACCGCCTGTACAGTAATGATCAATATTAATATTTTAAAATTCGTAGTAAATAATTTTTGTCATAAAAATGCATTTAGTCATGAAAATAACATCAAAATACACTAATTAGTGATTATTTATTGTTGGAAAATCTGCAAATAGGCGATTTCACCGCAAATAATTGGTAGATATGGTTCAGAGAGAAATCTGCAAATCCGTGAGGACACGAATCTGAAAAACGCGTTGTTCCGATACGTAATACAAACCCTCGGTCCTTTAACAATAGGAAGGTAACTAGCGGCAGCTGGGGACGGTCGTAAGCTTCGAACAAGGGGAGAACGGTAGTTAACTGCTTGTCCGATCGTGCGCGCGCCGTGCGCCCGAGCGGTGAAGAATCACTTTTGCTTTCGGCTGTGGTGTGACAGGACGTGCTCGTCATCGCTCTGCCCGCTATTTCGTCGTGTGCTTTGGATGTTTTTACAATTTCTTCTGACTGGTTTGTTAGTGGTTGTGAATGAAATTGTAAGTACTCTTTTTCATTTTTCATTATTATTATATTGTGAAGTGAATAATGGATCTCGAAGAGCTTTCGCCGCGCCCACCGGTTGCCCGTAGAGTGTGTCCCGGGCTGGAGGGACGTAAATGCGGCTCATTTCGCTCTTTTCCAGAGATAGATCCCCATGAATTGTGTTATTGGTGCCGGGGGCGCGAATGCTCCCGGACCGAACCATGCAATGCTTGTGAGAATTGGTCCGAGGCGCAGTGGGTGCTGTACGAGGGTAGGAAGAGGCGTAGATCGACCAAGGAGTCGTCGGAAAGCTCTCCAGCGACTCCTTTGGTGACGGATACCTCGTCATCTTTCCTGCCCCCAGCTCAGCCCCCACGGTTTGCGCCTTCCCCTGCGGGGGGGGTTTCGGAGTCCTACTCCTCACTCGATCCGTCGAGTGTGGAGGAGGGCGCTCGATACCCGGATGTTCAATTGTATTCGGGGTCTTCCGTCCGCTCTGGGTGGGGTTCGTCCTCCCCCAGGCGTGAGGGTGCCCCTCTAACTGACCCGACTGTTCCTCCCTCAGGTGTGCCTTCTGTGAGTGACGACCTTGGGCAGGTGTGGGCGTCGTTGGGACTGCAGGGCGCTCCCAGTATCCAGGGCTTAATTCAGCGATTGGCGGGGCCGGCAGTAGTTACTCATGGTGTAGTGACAACGACGACAAATACTTTGTCTACTCCAGCGTACGCTGCCCCTCCTCATGTGGTTTATACACAACATATTGCTTCTGTAACCCCGACAGCATCAATCCAAA
Organism: Macrobrachium nipponense; assembly: GCF_015104395.2. Lineage (NCBI taxonomy): Eukaryota > Metazoa > Arthropoda > Malacostraca > Decapoda > Palaemonidae > Macrobrachium > Macrobrachium nipponense. The sequence goes on from NC_061109.1 coordinate 58,566,056, forward strand.
TGCCGATTGCTGCTGTGCCAAAGAGGGGCGTGCCACCTCCACCTGGTTTCTATGTGCTGCCGGCCCCCGACTTTCGCTGTCCAAAGAGTTCTCCCCTGGACCTGCCGCCCGTCCCGATGATGAAGCTGGCTGAGTTTGAGATGCCTGTGACGCCTGACTATGCTGCCGTACCTGCCGCTAGTGTTGCTGGCCCAGCCGCTCGCGCCGCTCCTACGAGGCGCGCTGTGCGTGACGCTCCTGCTGTTGCTGGTCCTGATGTTGCTGGTCCTGATGTTGCTGGTCCTGCTGTGGTGGCCTCTGTTGATGTTCCTGCCGCTCCTGCCGTGCCTGCCCCTGCCCACGTCGCCCGGACTCAATTGGCCCGACTTTTCCGTGGATGGAAGACCTGACGTCCGTCCTGAGAGAGCTGACAAAGAAGAGGAAGGTGTCGTCGTTGTCTTCATCGTCTTCTTCGTCGTCTGTTGCCGCCTCTCCCCCTTCGACTTCTAAGGCTTCCAAGCCGAAGAAGAAGAAGGCCTCCTCCCCCCCTAAGAAGGCTCCTTCGGGACCTTCGAAGGGCCCGTCTCACTCCGGTGTGACGGGGGGTGCTTCTGCTGGTCTTCCTGTTCCCTCGGGAACGGGGCCCGCTTCCTCTTCTGAGAAGAAGAAGAAGACGGGGACCAAGGGTGTGCTGGCTACCGCTGGTACATCCTCGCCTGGTCTTGGTAGTTCTGCTGCTAAGCCAGGTACCGGCTCGGCTTCTCGTCCGCGAGAAGTTCCGAGTGTACGGTCTCCTTCGGGTGACCGTGCAGCCAAAGTCAAGACGCCTGAGTTTGCTCAACGTCATGACCGAGGCACGGAGCAGAAGACTGTCGAAAGTCGCACAGGCGACTCTCGCCAGGCCAGCGGCCGCTCTCGTAGCGACCAGCCGGTACCTCGGGTTGACGTGACGGTCTCTGACCGGCCACGGGTTGAGGCTGGGAAGAGGTCCCCTCGACCGACGGTACCAGCCTCGGCTGGTACCAGCGGTTTGACATGCCGCGAGGACGCTCACCGGTCTCACCGCGAAAGCGAGCTCTGCAGATCACCTGACCGCCGCTCCCACAGGGACCGGACGGAGACGGTGGCCAGCAGCAGCTCGTCTGACGCACGGGACCGGGGTCGACGTGCTCAGTCGAGCCGCTCGCCACAGGTGAGCGGCACGGCCAGGCCTGCAGATCGATCCCCACCGCGGGTTGGTGATCGGCTGCAGCCCCCCACGTACGCTGGTCCTGCCAGCGAGCGGGGGGGGGAGCGTCAGGTCTGCCTCTCCACTACCTTCAACTTCCTTGGGGTACACTGGGAAGAGCGAGGTAGCTAGGAGTGATCGTGAGAGGTGCGCCGCTCACGATCCCGTCACGATGCCGCACGAGCCAGGTATGGTCTTAGGACCAGCCAGGTCGTACGCGCAAGTGGTTGGAGGCGACCGTCAGGGGTCTGTTGCTGTTCCTCCTTCTGAAGGAGGAGGGTCTCGAGAGCTGCTCTTGTTGGAGGGACTGGACGGTCCTACTCCTCAGGACGCTGTAACTCCCGAGATCCAGAGGAACTTTGCCCAGGTTATTGCGCTGATTCGTCAGCACAACGACCTGGGGGAAGGATCGCCGCTACCACCATCCAAGCCCACGTCCCGGCTCGAGTCATTTTGGGGCCCGAAGAGGGAACCCAAATTGACGGTGGGACTGCCGCGATCAGAGCTTGCAGACTCGGTCCTTGACCAGGTGGAGAATTTCGTCTCAGGACGAGAGGATTCGCTAAAGTCAGGACGGTCTTCCAAGCTACTTCCTCCTCCTCTGCAGCGACAGCGGAAGTTCTATGTGCCTTCAGTGGATCCAATACCGCCCAAAACAGGTTAACCCGGAGCTAGCTAGGCTAACTCCAGGTGTGTCCCTGCAGCAGCTCCTGTCGGAGAACTTGTGGTTCTCGCAGCAGGAGGCACTGGGCCTGGAAGCTACCGCTATGGCGGCATTCCAGGCAGTCTCTTGGTTGGATCTGTGGTCCTTCACAGTATCCAAGGTCGCGGCCGACTCTGGGGGCGCTGCCCTCGAAGACGACCCTGACTTCAGGAGACTGTGCCAGTTTGGAGGTAGGGCCATCTCCTACCTCGCCCATCAGACGGCAAACCTGTGGGCCAACTTGGTTCTCCGTCGTAGGGACGCTGTCCTTACACGAGTAGCCAAGGGGGCTGGGCGTGAGGCGGTAAATGGACCTATGAAGAGTTCCTCCGCTCTCTTTCCCGGAGAGATGGTGGACGCTGCGGTGGAGAGACGGCGCACTGATGACAGTGACCGTCTGGTTCACCAGGCAGTTACGAAGGTTTCTGGGCAACCTCGTGCAACTGCGGTTAAGCCTAAGAGTTTAGCTAGCGCTTCCTCGCTGCTAAGACGGCTGCTTCCATCGAAGCCCCACCGAGGAAAGACTCTTCCTGCTTCAACTTCTGGTAAGGGAGGCCGTAACCAGCCCTCCTCCCAGCCCTCCTTTCCCGGGGAGGTGCTGGGAAGAAGTCGAAGCGAGGTGGGAAACGCTAGGGACGGCGTTCCCCCTCACCTGCTGCCGGAAGTGGGGGGGTGCCTAGCGAGCCATTGGGCAGCTTGGCAGCGCTACGGTGCCGAGACCTGGATAGTAGACGTCCTTCGGGAGGGATATCTGCTACCCTTCGAATCTCGGCCACACCCCTCCAACCCACCGGTCCATCTTCAGACTTATGTACAAGGATCCTCAAAGGACGACGCTCTTCGACAGGAGATCAAGACCATGCTGACCAAAACGAGCTGTAGAAGTCGTAGTAGATCGGTCACCGGGCCTTTTACAGCCGCCTTTTCTTAGTGGAGAAGGCATCTGGGGGCTGGCGCCCGGTGATCTCTCTCCCCTGAACCGATTTGTTCGCCAGACTCGGTTCAAGATGGAGACGGCACGTTCCGTGCTGGACTCCATCAGGGAGAACGATTTCATGCTTTCGGTGGACCTGAAGGATGCGTATTTTCAAATACCCATCCATCAGTCCTCCAGAAAGTACCTCCGCTTCATCTTCGACGGGACGGTGTACCAATTCAGGGCACTTTGCTTCGGTCTCTCAACCGCCCCACAGGTGTTCACGAGAGTGTTCACTCTGGTGTCTGCTTGGGCCCATTCGCACGGGATACGTCTTCTGAGGTATCTCGACGATTGGCTGGTCCTGGCGAGCAGCCGCTCGCAGTTGCTGCAGGACAGGGATCGACTTCTAAAGTTTTGTCGCGATCTGGGGATCGTGATAAACTATGAGAAGTCCGATCTCGAACCCAAGCAGAAGATGAAGTACCTGGGTATGCTGATCGATACGGTAGCAGCTCAAGTTCGCCCCGCAGACTTGAGGATCAGCAGATTCAGGGAGGCAGCCGGCCGGTTCCTGTCTCGGCAGGAACAGGCAGCTCAGCAATGGCAAGTCGTGATCGGCCACCTGTCGTCACTCGAGAAGTTTAGTTCCTCACGGACGTCTTCACACCTGCGGTCTCTCCAGTGGAGACTAAGGGAGAGTTGGTCACATTTAAAGGATCCACCTTACTTCCCCGTGTCCCTCACGGAGAATGTGAGGCAGGACCTAGCCTGGTGGCTCGACGACAGGAACCTCTTAAGAGGAGTGCCTCTACGCACTCCCCCCCCGGAGATGTTGCTGTTTTCAGACGCATCAACCGAGGGATGGGGCGCACACCTTGAGGAGTTGCTGGCTGCAGGTGTGTGGGACCATCATGACAAGCACCTTCACATCAATGTCCTGGAACTCAAGGCGGCGTTCTACGTTCTCCAAGAATTCCAGGACCACTTGGTGGGACACTCAGTGGTGTTGATGTGCGACAACACCACAGTAGTGGCATACGTCAACAAGCAGGGGGGGGGCCTTGTGTCTCTCCCGCTACACCAGTTGACCGTGCAGGTGCACGAGTGGGCCACGGCTCACTCAATAGAGCTGTCAGCACGCTACATTCCAGGCAAGAGGAATGTAGTAGTAGACAAGCTCAGCCGTCGGGATCAGGTGATAGGGACCGAGTGGTCCCTACACCCAGAAGTGGCGGAAAGGCTCTTCAACCTGTGGGGGCGTCCAGTCATAGACCTGTTCACCACCCGGCACAACAAAAAACTTCAGGTTTTTTGTTCAGCCGTGCCGGACCCATGGGCAGCTGCAGAGGACGCTTTTCAACACCCCTGGGACAACCTCTTCGTCTACGCCTTTCCTCCCTTTTGTCTGATTCGGGAAAGTGATCAGCCGAGCGCCTGGTCACTCCCAATCTCAGGATGATCCTGGTGGCTCCCAAAACGACCTCAAGCCGTTTGGTATCTGGACCTGCTGGCTCTTCTTGCGGAAGAACCGAGAGAGATGCCCCACTGGCACAACCTTCGAGCCCAGCCACATGTAGAATGGTACCACCGAGCAGTCCAGTCCCTACAACTTCACGGCTGGCTGTTATCCACCATCTCTTGCGAACGAGAGGCTTTTCTCGCAGCGCAGCAACAGAGATGGCTGGACACGTCCGACAGTCCTCTGCAGCTGTGTACCAGGGGAAGTGGGCCGTCTTCTGTGGTTGGTGTCGTAGACGGGGTCTATCTCCTCTCAGAGCCACTCTTCAGCAGGTAGCGGATTTCCTCGTGTTTCTTCGCCGAGAGAAGCTCCTCTCAGTCCCCACAGTTAAAGGATATAGAGCCGCCCTGGCCCTTGTCCTAAAACTGAGGGGACTGGACATCTCGAACTCGTTCGAGATCTCTTTGCTTATGAGGAGCTTCGAAAGGTCTTGGCCACCCAGGGAACTCAGGCCCCCTGAGTGGGATGTGATTCTCGTCCTTAGGAGTTTGACTCGAAGACCATTCGAGCCACTCCGAGAGTCATCAGACAGGGATCTGACCCTCAAGACCCTCTTCTTGCTGGCCCTGGCATCGGTGAAGAGAGTAGGGGAACTTCATGGTCTTTCCTTCAATGTTAAACATTCCAGGGGATGGGGATCTGTGACGCTCGATTTCGTCCCGAACTTTGTAGCTAAGACTCAGAATCCGTCGATCCCTGACGACAGGTTCGAGTCTTTCACGATCCCCTCCCTAATGGATTTCACCGACAACGATACGAATGAGATGCTGCTTTGTCCTGTGAGGGCGCTACGGTGCTATCTGAAGAAAACTCGACACCTCAGGCCTGAGTGTCGACGCCTCTTCGTTAGCACTGGGGTTACCAAGAAAGAAGTATCCAAGAACACACTTTCTTTCTGGCTGCGTGAGGTGATCAGGAGAGCGTACGAGGCTGATGGTAGTGACGACATCCGTACGCTCCGACCGAGAGCCCACGAAGTCAGAGGTATTGGACCCTCTTTGGCATTCCGTAAGAACTTCTCCGTGGCGCAGGTCCTGAAGGTGGCAGGTGTCGGGCCAACCGACTACCTTCACGTCCCTTCTATCTTCGGGATATTGCCCACAATCCTTGGATACTTTTTCCTTGGGACCTGTGGTGGCTGCTCAACACGTTGTGTAAGCTTACCCAGCACCCGAGCAGGCAGAACAGCATCGATTCCTGGTGTGACTGTAGGAATGAATGTGTGAATGAGAGTGCGACTGGCTTCTCTTTCTCCATCTTTTCTCTCTCTACCTGTGGGCAGAGGGTCACGGTCGTCACCATGCTGGAGAGGATTTCGATGCAGGATAAGCTACTCTTACCGAGCCCCAATCTATCCCTTTAGTTAGGATAGAAGCAAATATCCTCCACTCCCTCCAACAAGGGGGAGGAGTGGATGCCTACTTGAGACAAACCCATAACTTTATGTTGGCTCTTGTAAAGGAGCAAGTTCTTGCTTGCTGGTACAACGAGATACGCTGGCCTCTCTCTTAGTACTTGGCTCAGAGGTCTGACCGTTGATCCTGCGGTGCACACCCCGATCAATCGGACAGAGGTTTGGATCCCTCCCTTGCTCTTACGACCAGGGAGGCATTCAAGGTTGCAGGAACACCAGTCTGTTCACCAAAAAGACTCAGATTCCTCCCACCAAGAAGTGAGTCTTCCTATTGTTAAAGGACCGAGGGTTTGTATTACGTATCGGAACAAATGACAATTTGTCGAAAATTGCATTTTTCCTAACTATACAAACCTGAGGTCCTTTACATATAGTCCCACCTCATACCACCCTCACTCTGCAAACTTTTTGCATGGGCCTAAAGCAAAAGTGATTCTTCACCGCCGCGCACGATCGGACAAGCAGTTAACTACCGTTCTCCCCTTGTTCGAAGCTTACGACCGTCCCAGCTGCCGCTAGTTACCTTCCTATTGTTAAAGGACCTCAGGTTTGTATAGTTAGGAAAAATGCAATTTTATAGGGTCTTTGTTACTTAGTGGAATTTGTAACTTCTCAGAAAACCAGATCCCAAAGTGTTTGCTCAGTTGAGGTGATAAGATAATTATATTGCATATACATAGAAGCCCATAATTTATACAGTGGATTCACGGACTCACTCATTTGCGGATTTCTCTCGGGAACATTTCTCCGCATTATTCGCGGAAAATTCGCATGTTTGCGTTATTTTTCTATGAGAAATATCCGCAAATTTCTTGTTTTTTTGATAAATTTCATCATTAAATGCACTTTTTGTGATAAAACTATTTAAAAAACCACGTATGAAAATTTGTAGTGGGTTTTCTTGAGTTTTAACTAGCAAAATAGGCTGTTTTTAGCATTTTTATAGGGGTTCCAAACATTCACGGGTTCTAACTATTCACGGGGGGCTCTGGTACGCATCCCCCGCGAATACGGGGAACCACTGTACTATGTAGTATAAGATTTATACAGGCGCTTCGACAGGTTTGGCTTACGTTGTTCTGAGGTTAAGGAGCTTTTCAATTGTATTCATCAGAAATTATTTCCAGGGTTACGATGCATGTTCCAGGGTTACAACGTCTACACCGCTGATCTGACAGAAGAAATATGACACCAAAACTGCAAAATAATCAATATTTGAAGTTTTTTTTTTTTATGAAAAATGAAATAAGAATGCAATTTACATAGTTTTTTGAGTGCACCGAAAGCATTAAAAGTAAGGTTTTCTTAGGAGTTTGACGATGTTCGGCTTACGACGATTTTTCGGCTTACGGCGCATCTCAAGAACAGAACCCGTCGTAACCCGCGGACTGCCTGTACTATGTAGTATAAGATACACAACCAGCCCGAGAAGAGCCGTTGTTAGGCTCAGAGGTCTGGATAAACAAATCCTTTAAAATAATAATAAGTATAAGATATTACATAGGTCTTTTATTTCAAATGTGTTCATCGTCAATTTCATTCCTTATTATCTTTCCAGGTTGGAGCGAACGCTGGTGTTGTTGGCATGACGAAAGAACACCTGGGCCTGGCCTTAGCTCTAAACGTCCCTGTATTTGTTGTAGTTACCAAAATTGACATGTGCCCGCCCAATGTCCTACAGGATACTCTTAAGCTTCTTCACAAAATTTTAAAGTCACCGGGATGTCGGAAGGTTCCTCTGTTAGTTCGCAATGCTGAAGAGTTGTTGTGTCTGCGACTAATTTTGTTTCAGAAAAGGTATAGAGTGATGAGTGATGATGCTTTATTTATTATTGGGTCTAATGCTTACATAGCATTTGCTGAATTATACTGCAGTGAAAATGCTATTTTGTGTGTTAAGTGATTTAATGTTAATATGGAAATTATATGTCAGAATTGGGAATAACGAGCCTCATAAATAAGCTAGTATTTCCTGTTTATGAATTTACTGATGATACTTGGTATAAAATTACTCATTCTTACTAATGCTAGGTGGACAATAACTTGCAGTTCAGAAATCAACTTTATGGAGATTTCACATACAGACATTACATTGAACATCAAAGAAAACATTGCAGATATTTTTTTAGAATTGTGCGCCAGGATTATATTATTATGTTGTGGGTAGAGCCCTCTGGTTTTTAAATACCTGATTTTGCAGAGTTAATTCTTTATCATCAGCATTTAACAGGTTTTACATCTGTAAATACTGTAGCAATAGATGTTGCATCATTGTAACTAACTTGCTTTCTAATTATGGAAATCTTATTTTTCAGATTATGTCCAATATTTCAGGTCTCAAATGTATCTGGAGACAATCTTGACCTCTTGACCATGTTCCTTAATCTTTTATCGTCTAGAACGCCGCAAAATGATAATGAACCGGCTCAATTTCAGATTGATGACACTTACCAAGTTCCAGTAAGTCTTTTTATGACTTGTATTTAAGGTTTTCTTTTGTTTATTTTATGTGAAACTATGGTAGGAATGCATTAGTTCCCATTTTATTGAAGTTCACATTTGTAACCAAAATCTATTACTGTGATGAATACTTGTAGTGATTAGGATAAGAACTACTACAGCAGCATTATTAGCATTGTAGTAACAGCAGTTTGCCTAATTTCTAATATTTTACAGGCATTATGATTATTACTATCATTGTATTAAGTAGTTTAACCTGTTTATTGTTTAGGAAATATATCTTTCTTGTAGAGAAATGTTACAGGGTCAAAGAATTGTAGACTGAAACGAGAAGGATTTCATGAAGACTTCCCAAATTTCAGGGCGTGGGTGTGGTAGTAT
>NC_061109.1:58575158-58637658 GCF_015104395.2 Macrobrachium nipponense
CAAATTTTCAAAACAGATAAGAACTAAAAGCAGTAACAAATTCTGAGTTTGTATATTTGTTGTAAAACATTTACATAAATTAACTGAGATCGAAGATGCAGCAACTTTTTTGGATTTTTATCATATTTCTTTGCAAAATTGCAATCATTACTGAAATACTATGATAAAAGATGCAAACTAAAATCAACAATAACTCCTAGGTATACTTATGACCAAATATATATAAAAAGATGTCATGTGAGAGGGAAAGGTAGTAGTGCATGCCTCCTTGAAGTCAAGTACACTACTAAGTCATGAGCCATCTAGATCAAGGAAGCTGAGCCAGTCTAACAGTTGCCATCAGTGAATTTATGGGCTATAGAAGTAATGGAACTTCCTTCCCAGCCAATACCCCCAAATCAATGGCCGTAATATTGATGCTCACCATGAATAAATTGGTCCACCACCCAAAACCTATTATTGCTACTCATGAGGGTATCCGTCCATTAAGGGTTAATATATATTTTCTGCACTTCCAAATATCAAAACACTAATCTACTTCAAAAGAATTAGCTCTATATGAGCTTTAGACAATCTTAACTTCAAAACAGCACTATTTTTTAAAGTAAATTATATTTTTCCTAACTATACTACCCAGAGGTCCTTTACATAAGGAATTACTTTCAGCGGAGGCTCGAATACGGCCGTTAAATTCTTAAACAAGGTGATTAGGCAGTAACTACCATCTGGTAGGTGGGTAGGCCCGCTGCCGGGATATAAACATTCCACTTTACCTTTTGGCCCAGGTTTCAGATTGAGGGGTGGCATGAGGTGAGCATTAATGTAAAGGACCTCACGTTTATATAGTTAGGAAAAATACAATTTACTTTCAAAACTTGTTATTTGCTCCTACATGATATACAAACCCTCAGTCGTTTACATAAGGAAGACTCACTGATTGGTGGGAGGAATGTGAGTGAGCCTCTTGGACTGACTGGAGTTCTGCACACCTGGGCTATTCCTCCTGGTCGTAAGAGCGAAGAGGAGTGCCCTGCCTCTAACAACTTGATCGGAGTATAGGAGCTGCATGATCAAGAGTCAGACTTCTGGGCCTTTTCAAATGAGTGAGGAACCATAACTCATTTAAAAAAGGGCTGGGGAGAATATTTAGAGTCAGAGGCATTAATGCAAAGTTCTGGGAAGGGTTAGAATTATTGCCAGTCTCCTTCCTCCCCTTGCTAGAGGAAGGAGCGGGATTGTTTCTATGATTCTGATAAGAAAAATAGAAAGGAAGCTTGATGTGCAGGCTTACCACATCAATCACCCAACCAGCCAGTGTAAGTTCAAGTCCTATCCTAAACCTGAAGGAAGAGGAGTAGAAGGACGAGGTGGGGAAGGTGGAGAGGCCAGTCACTCTCGCATCCTTCTTACCTCTAGAACTGCACACCGTAGTCAAGAGGCAACTTGTCCTCTTGAAGGAGCGAGGTAAGCAAACACAACTTGTGAGCATCCACCACTGGTCCAAGGAAAAGAGGTTCCAAGGGCCTGTGGGCAGACCCAAAGGAAGAAAGATATAAATGTGGTTGTAATGAGACCGCATCTACCTTCTGTTCCGACATATTCCTCCGAGTTATGAAATGTAGCTTACCCATCCACTAGCACTGCTTGCTCTCTGAGAGAGCGAACAGTGGACATATCCAACCGGAGAGGAGTTTCTCACGATCTCATAAGACTCGGAGGAAGACGTGTCATAGACACTTCTGTATTAGAAGTCAGCAGTGTATAAAGGTATCGACACTCAATGAAGGGTGTGTACAGCAACACAACAATATGACAAAGTAAAACTAATGACTGATTTGGATCAACCAATACAAAGTCCAAAATACAGATCAAGAAGGATTCGGACTCGTCAACAGAAGAAGAATGATTTCGCATCCGAGTCTCCAAGACATAGTCACATGACATCTGCCATTTGAAGGGTGACTGATGTTAATTAAGGATGAAGCATGCAAATCGTCTATCTTGTTTGCCAACGATATTGAGAGACGAGATGATGATTTTCATGAGGCATGTGCACATTAGACGAGAGTACAATGAAGGCGGAGAGTCTTTCAGCAATGAAAACAGGGATTGTACTGCCTGAAGAACCACTTCTTGTGGGTTGGATCAGGGAGGAATTTTCTACTTACTTTGGAAGCAGAGCTAGTCGGGCAGGGAACAGATGAAGTCTTCCGTTATTAGTTTTCGATTTGGGGTGAACAAAGAATAATTGAACACCTTTTGAATTAGAAAGTGTATTAGAAGACAAAAGTCAATTTGTCGGAAGAGAAATCATTGTGTGTCATCACAGTGGCCGATGGGGCAGGTGCAATGGAACAGAAGTCTAGGCTACAAACTTCTGTTATACCGTGGGAGATGCAGAGATGATAACGAGTCTAATGAGACATATCTCTGTCTGAAAATTCTCGCAATGGCAAATGTGGAGCCCAAAACATGGGCCTTATGTGCGAATTCTGAGCCAACCTGAGACCTAAGTCTGTGATTGTCAGGCAGAGAGATTTGAATTGGTAGTTAATCCTCAAAAGAGGAGAAATGACACTTAAACAAACATAATCTCGGCGAGAGAGGGCAGTATTTTGACACTCACTCAACTCATACTGAGTTGCATGGTAGTGCATTCCATGATGGAATGCATTTGGCTAGAAACATCGAGTGCAAAAAAGATACAATCGAGCATCTGCATTTTAACTGAAATGGGAGGGAAGAAAACCCTCTTGTTCGGTGATAATGCAAATACTGTGGTGTTGTTGGGAAACAATACCACTAATTAACTCAAAATAAAAATCGGAAACTCTTGGGAGGCCCGAAATACTGTCCTGAGTTTCAGGTTAATTAGAAGGTACAATTTGTCTCTGTCACATACCAAAAGAATCAACTTACAGATATGCGCCTATAACTCGGACGATGCAACTGATAACAGAAGCATGTCACGAGAGAAATATACAAGTATATTTGTAGGTTCCTGTAAATCATGCTCCAGCCTAATTCTTCTTCATTCAAGAGAAATAAGGGCTGGAAGCAGACCTCCTTCATTCTCTAATGAAGCGAGCAAAGGTGAAGTTGTCCTGAAGGGAGACTTCTACGGTGATAACAGAATACCGAGGATGACTAGTTCAAGCACAACTGGTTGTTCACAAACAGTAGCACTGGAGAGACATTCAAACCTCTCAGTGCTATCCATCCTGAACAGATTAACGTATGTCCGGTAAGATCGTAAGACTGAACCAAAAACATAGTCTCTCGGATTCGAACTCTGAGGAGTAGAGTCCATAGAATTCCTCTTATTTTCTTGTTCATTCTGGTATAACCAGGAAGTAAAGGGAAAAAAAAAGAGAGGATTGACTGTTCTTGCAGTTCTTCTACAACCCTTTCGTTCGCGCAAACACAAGCGAAAGTTGACCAGAGTTCAATGCAGTAAAAGCTGGTGAGAACTTGCCACGTCTTGTTACGCATCTATCTTCTCCGTGATCGAACCTCATGAAAAGGACTACACAGAGGACCTCTCCTGTCTCCATCAGATGCCTTGTCCCGAGGAACAGCGACATTGATCTTGGCACCTGAACAATAGCCATTCCTGGTTTTCACAGGTGGGTCCGAGCAACCAATGCAGCTCAGTTCCTTTTTTTGCCCTGCACCACTATCATGGTGGAGAGAAGACTACCTATCACAGACTGTGGATGTACAACCTCCCTTGGAGGTTGTACACTCAGAGAGACCTATATACGAGTATCTGAAACAGCCCCAGTTCCATAAGCAGTACCCTTGGAACCGGAGACAGGAGAACTGACCTGGGTTCGAACCCCTGGGGCTGCTGCAGAGACACTATATTTTAGGGATAGCATCCAGTTTCCCGCTCCAGAAGGAGCAGGTAAGCCGAAGAGACAGCCAATTGTTCCCTCCCCATGGAGAGGATGCAGACCCTTAGAAGTCTCGAGGCGAGACTTCTCAGGGGGTGGAGAATTACCTTCCTCTTCTTAGGTCATGTAATAGCATTAATATTCACAGGGCAGAAGCGAAGGCTTTGTCCAGTGACGAAACTCCAGGATAGCAGTGACATATGAATATGATTTCCAGCAGGGGAACAGTACACACACTCGAGGACCAATATCACAGCATACTACGAGTCACAGATAAAATTCCCAGGTTAGGATAGTCTACATGAAGAAATATCCAACCATCTACTGCTGTAACCAACTATCACCGCTGTTAGTCTGTAAAAGAAAGAAAATATGATTTAAAAAAATAACAATAACAATACAGTCACCTCTCCATTAATGCTAGGGTTACGTTCCTGGAGAGCTCGCATTAATTACAAACACATTATTTAAACATATTTCTCCCATAAGACATAACAATAATAAGGGGGTTATGTTCCTAGACTTGGGGAACTCTGTACTTTTTTGCTAAGTACAACCGAATTGGATAACAACAACATCCGTTTGGCTTGTATTTCAACCATCATACAATAGTAAACAATTACCGTGTTATGTTATAAACGACGTTATGTAGCAGAATGGGGCCGATATATTTTTATGTAATCATTTTATTTCCTGTAGATCAAAGATCAGAAGGGAAATATGCTGCTAAATTTAAACCAAGTTGTAGCTGAAGCTGACAAAGCTGTTCAAGTTGCTAATGACTATTTTCATGCATCGGCAACAACGATAAAATTCCCGTAAAGTTATGCCATCAAACACAACCATAGATAAAAGAGAAAAAATTGTTTTAATCAAAACTACTGAGCTTGAAACAACAAATTTTACTTTTATATTCACACCAATAAAAGTAAATAACGTAAAGCTCATATTACAATGAAATAGAGTGAAAATAGTGAACGGAATTTTTTTTTTGTGTGCAGTAAACTTGCTCCTAACGCAATCTGTTAACAAAAAAGTAAATTTAGTTCACAACAAGACTTATTTAAGTCATATTTTGACTTAAAAATTTGTCGTATAGCAAAAAATGACCGTGTCTCATATAAGTAAATTATCTAGATATTCGTTTTTACTAACTAGAAGCAAAACAATTCCCCACAGGATTAAGTTATATACTGCGGCAAAATAAACTCTTATTCACCATCAACTAATTTCCAAACCAAAACATTGACTGCTATGTTATTATTTCAAAATAATACAATATGAGAATACGTACATCCAATATTGTTGGATAACACCAAAGTAACGTATAACTTTTTAAAAGATTTGTGGAAAAGATGCATATATAGTTGTTACGTTTGTAATTATACGTAGCCATTAGCAGCCTAACATTGCTCAATTATGCTAATGTCGGAATGAAGCTGATTCTTGTTTTATGTCGAATTTTTTTTTTTTCTTACTGAATTATTATAAGCCAATAAGCATTGAACCTAGAGAATTAGCTGAAATTAATAATTACTATACCGTATATTTATAAAGTATGTATATTGTGCAGTGTAGGCCAGGCTACCCTATATGTAAAGATGGTACTGATTACCCTAGTGCAGGAAAAGGCTAGGTATATTTGAGATATGATTTTTCCAACAAACAATGGGTTTTTTTGGAACCTAACACCTTAAGTAGGAGAATACCTGTAGTACTATGTAGGTCAGACAAAAAAGAAAAACACAACAAAATATTTTGGCTTTAGTAACAAATAAACAATGTCTTTCGCTTTATCAATAAATACAGTACACAAAGTCTTTTGCTCTTATATTAAATAAATGCAGTACACTTTGCTATGTCTTTGTTTATGTCAACGGCCATTGTCTGCAGTGCTGATGTGTGGGTGATTTGAAAGCAACCCTCCAGTGCCAATTCCCGTTAAATCTAAATTTTTGCATTTTTAAACATTTTAAAATATTTTCAAGCTCGTGTTAAATCAAAAATGTGTTAATTAAACACAGTAATTGAGAGGTGACTGTACTCACTTCGCATCCAAGGGCACTGCCCACTGAAATGATTGGAGATCCCTCAAACACCAACACCATACACCACCTCCTCTATCTTCGTCCGATAAGCTAGCAAAAGGATGAAAGAGAAGAAATAGCAGAAGAAACAAAGGACAAACCTCCAAAGTTCCCCTCAGCGAAAAATGTAAAAAGGTCATCGGCACACCCTTGCCGCCGACCCTTAACACAAAGCAGAAAGGCAGCTAGCAAGGCTATCACAAAAAATTGGGTTTACATATTAATTATCAAAGTCAATTAATTATCAATATCAAACATGGTATATACGTATCTATTCAAAATAACAAATTAAAGATCCCACCAAGAAAATCGTAATTAATGGCTAGTCAGCAAGAGCTCACAAACATACATCTTCATCAGAAGACAGCCAAAAGTAAAGTGGAGTGTTTACATCCTGGCAGGTGGGCCTACCCACCTACCAGATGGTAGTTACTGCCTAACCACCTAGTTCAAGAATTTAACGGCCATATTCCAGCCTCCGCTGAAAGTAATTCCTTATGTAAAGGACCGAGGGTTTGCATATCGTGTAGGAACAAATCACAATACTGTCAGCCTAAACCTATACCATGGCAGATACAGTAGAAAGTAAGTCATTCGTACAACTTCAAAGAACGACTGATTAACAATAACATGACTCATATGTCAAAGGAGAACCTACAGACATAAATCCAATTTCATTTGTTTCAATCCTTTCAAATACTGTACTTAAAATATTAACAAAAAAATAAGTCAGTTTTACAAAACCTATGAAATCATGCAGTAACTAACCTGCCCCCACTCCAACATCAAAGAGCGTCTCTCCATTCCCATCGCAAATCTTCTCTTGCAAGTGCGTTCTTAATTGATCAAAAACAGTGTCATTGGGGCTGATCAGCATATTCTGAAGAATAAAACAGTCTTTATATATCATATTAATAGTTTCTGCATTTTCTTGTAAATTTTTTCATATATGAAAAACTTTGCATATGTGACAGCTTACACATTCTTCATGTATATTAATAAAAAATATGCATAAAAAATTTACATATATAGTACATAATTAATGTGACAGCATACACTTTTGACCTATCATATTCACAGAAAAAAAACCATGTACAAAAAATTTACAATTTATGTCACAGCTTACACAATTTTCACATATCATTCATAAAACGATATCATATAAACAAAAAAAAAAATGTAAAAAGAAAAATAACCTTTAAAATGACAAAGTTCTCCTGAGCTGCCTCCTGCTCTATACATGCTGCTTGAAGCTTCTCGTCCTCAGGTGATAATGATAACGGAACAGAATCTTTCTCCTGTTCTGCCATTTTGTTCCTCTCTTGAAACAAGTTAAATACTGAATAGAAAAGGTTGCCAAATTGAAATTAGACAACCGATTAAGTAGAGACCAGTTGCACTATCACTCTTATTTGTACTTGCAATTGTTCTTTAAGAGTTACACACACAACACAAATACGCGACGCAAACAATTCATAAACAATTTAGTAATGGTAATGGTGGTAACACATGCTTCTGTAATGTTCGTACAAATTTCACACTTGTCATGAACACCACTTGTGAGTTTCTCTCTGGATTACGCAACCTAGAAAGAGAAATTAACAGAAACAATTAAGACTACAATCTAACCTATGAGCCCTTGGCATTAACTATTATTCATTTCTCAAAAGATGCTGTGAAAATACCCTCTGCCTTTGTTTAATCCATAATTTCATAATTCCTTACAAATTAGAAAAAAGAATGGTAGGAAGTTTTGCTATACTCAACAGCTCAGTAACCTAAGTTGAAATTCAGAACTACAGAACCAATATCTGGCAAGAATCTTAGCATTATGAGGCATTTATACCCCTGCTGCCCAGAAGCCATAGTTTAAATCCTGATAGACAGGTGTGAGTCTTCATAATTCTTCTGTATTGCTTAAAAATTTGGTAGAAATAAACATGGAGGTGTTCTTAATTACAATACAGATACCAAAACAAGCAATTCCTGTGATGATAAACTAGACTAGCCTTCATATGGCTTAGAATGACATATAGGATGGATAATGTTTTACTTGAAGGACACAACTCAATGATGGAATTTTCAAATTGCGCACTAAGTTTCTTACATATGCTTAAAGCAAAATTCATGGTAAAAACAATCGTAAATTTACTTTGAGATAAGTACTACTTTTCATTTTAACATTCATTCTCATAAATTTAGTATAAGTATTACACTAATGGGATAGGTTGTAGTAAACCAAATTATTACCTACATATCCACTTGGCTTTGCTAGGCTAGCCTATAAGCTCTACCAACCTGTAAAAGTAGTTTGATTGGGCATATTTGGGTTAGTTTATATTAAACAAAGTATGTTACCCTACATCCCCAAGCTTAACCCGACCCGACATCCCCTACCTCAACCTAAAGAGGAAACAGGTACGATACCCATTAGGTAAGCCAAGTTACTCTGACCTACCCTAGCCTATCCTAATTTACCCTAACTTAAGCCAATTTGATACCTTTCAGGTAAACCAGGTTGGCCTGGCTTACCTTACTCTAGAATAGATTCTTCTAACCTACCTTAACCTGCAAAGGGAAAACTGGTACATGCCCACATGGAAAGCCAGGTTAGCCTGGCCTACCCTAGCATAACCTAAACAAAGCCCCCAACCCCCTATTCTAAACCAAAGTGAAAACCAGTGTGATACCCATAAGTTAGCCTGGTATACCCTATTCTATCCTAGAAAAGCCTCCCTCGGTAATTCTAAAGAATAAAACCGCACGGACTGCAAGAAACGTAACCGCGAATAAGACATCCACTAGGGATTGGGGCGTCCAATGTATTTCGCCGTGTTTAGTCCTGGTCCCTGGGGGTTAATTACAGTCGACCGCCAAAAAAAAAAAAAATTCTTAATAGCCTAAGCAACCCGAATACTAGGGTAAAAAACCGCATGGTACAGGGGTGGACCATGTACGATCAATGTGTACAACCCCAAGAAAAGTACATTATAACGCGTCCTGACACCGGAGTAGAGGTCTTTAGCTCCGTTTCTCACCAACAACAAGTAGCGTCTGTTGCCCATCTCCGATGTCAGGACGCGTTATAATGTACTTTTTTTGGGGTTGTACACATTGATCGTACATGGTCCACCCCTGTACCATGCGGTTTTTTACACTAAATAGGAAACTGTAATTTCCAAAGAAATACTACCCGCTGCGGAGTTATCATGTAGGTTTACCGCCTCCCTCACTCTACCCTACCCTAAATCCAAGGGAAAAATGGTGTGATACCCTTAAGTAGCTACTACTACTAAAGCAAGGTCAGCCTGGCCTACCCCAGCTTAACCCAACCTTGTCTTCCCTTGCCAACTTAAGGCAGGCCAGAACTGTCAGCCTGGCCTAACGTAACCTAATCTAGCCTAATATAACCTCCTCTTGCTTAAATAAGGAAGACCAGGCTGACCTGGCCTTCCTACCCTAGCCTAACCTAACCTCTCATACCCTACCCTTCCCTACCCCAAACGAAAGTCGCATCCATCTTTACCTATTAGTGAAATCAAGGCTCTGCATCACAATCCCTTGAACTCGAAGCCCCGTCGAGAGATGCAGCCCTAGTAGCCGTTGATAGGTCACAACGAGACCTGAGAGGAGGACCGAGACAGATGTGTCAAAACCTCGAACTCGAAAGTCCCGAGGAAGTCGCTCGTCACCAGATCTTCCTTATTTCTCGGCCTCCCTTCGACTGACTCTCGTTCCCTGCCACCGTAGACTTCGTGGGACTGAACGAGGACCCTTGATTACACAGTGTTGGTCAATTTTCGGGGTACTGTAGGCTTCCACAACTGACGAAATAACAGACGGAGATGTCAACAGACGGCGGTTCGCCTATCTATTTCTCCCTAATCTGCTTCATGTGTTGTCTATTGATATGGAGGGTTTGCCGAGATTTTTTCATAGATAGGTGACCCAATGGTTGCTATAATTAGTAGGGAACGAGTTTGGTTACCTGGGCGATTTAGTAGGGAACGAGTTTGGTGACCTGGGCGATTTCAGTTAGGGAAATGTAACTCTCTCTCTCTCTTGCTCGCAAAGTATCGGATACCTGCAAATCGATTCTACACATGGTTTTGCTGGAGATACTCGTATGTAATAAAAGGCTTGTGTCGAATGACTTTCAGTTACAGAGCAGGTTGGTGTTATTAAAGTCCGATTCATGAATTATATTAAGACTAATTCAAAAGAAATTTCAACGAGATCCGAATGAAGCTATAATACCAACAGATTCCTTGGGTTAACACTCGTGGTGGTTTAAGAAGTCACCTCGTAAACTGGTTTTCCGGGTGTCTGGAAAATTATTCTGCTTATTATTACGTTGGCTTCTGGCTTTCACAATGACACATTATAACGTTTACTTAGCAGTTATTATAAACTTTTTAAATATTTTCCTAATTCCTTTTATTTACTAATTTCTTATTTATTTCTTTTTACGGGCTTAGGTCTCATCCCCCATGGGAATGTTTAGAGACTTGAAACAAATATTAGGGATTTGTGTAAGCGGCGATTGGTTACAAATTCATGAACATAGGAAAAGTGATACAGAATTTAATTATTATAAAATAAAATCTTTAGATAATGAGAATACTGATTGAACTAGCAGTGCAGACATGTAGTAAACAATGAAAATTATAGCTTTGCTCAAGACAAAATCAACAAAGAAGAGGGAAACAGTGGAGTAGGTACTATTGCAAGGCCTTTAGACTTCTTGCCCTTCACTGCTTAGTAAAGGACGAAAAGTTGAAAGGCCTCGCAGCAGTACTATATCGTCTCACTTTCCCTTGAGTGGTTTTTGTCTATTTATATTCATTTCGTTCCATATTTTCGTGATTCAGTTGTACACCCGCACACACAGACATATATATATATATATATATATATATATATATATATATATATATATATATATATATATATACACACACACACACACACACACACACACACACACACACACACATATATATATATATATATATATATATATATATATATATATATATATATATATATATATATATATATCTCGATGAACAGCAGTGACTAGGTTGCGCGTAACCTAGTCACTGCTGTTCATCGAGATATATATTTTTTTTTTTCAGTCAGTCAGCTCACTGGTACTTCGTTACTTTGGCTTTGGTCAATGCTAAGATGGGTATGTATCAAATAAGGTTTATAGTAGACTAATAGGCAGACAGGTCTACCTAATATCGGAAACAATAATGACGCCTAAGAAGAGCCAACAGTGTGTATTTCCACTGAAATTCGTTACTGACCGCCGCCAAAGAGATACATTTCTTCACGTTTAGGGATATCCCTGAGTCATTTGGGTACTGATGACGTCGTGAATGCGCCTTCATGACGTCAAACTATGACGAAAGATTTGGTCATCCATCATCACATGAATTAACACAGCGTTACCCTTGCGATTTTCCCTATTGTACTTGAACCCTTTCTTTAAGTGAAATCTAATGAAAATGAAGAGGGGAATTTAAACCGTATTCTTCCCTGACAATACGCAAAAGCCACGCAACAACGCTTAATAATTGAGTCATCCATATATTTACATACTTTTCCGGATGCACGGCCGAAACCACTTCGGAAACGCAAAACGCAAGTCTATTTTGTCACATGACAGTAAAAACGCATTGTTGCTTTAATCTTATCAGAGACGATCTAAACGGCTTATCAGATCAATAATCTCTTATATAAGGCTGCACAGAATGATACGACTAACGAGCCGATATAAAAAGAGATAAGGATTATGATCGTCCATTACCGCGACAGTGGCATTATGTTGAATATGATATATAGGCTACTTGGCAACTCTAACCCGACGGTTTGTAGTGAGACTGAGACCAGCGAGCTGCCAACTGCCAAGGGTAGATCAGTCAGCTGGTCTGTGCTGTTATGATCAGTACATTCTGTGTTTAATTGTGTTAGTTGACATTATTCTGGCATATCTTGCTTTTATTTTGTCACAGACAAATTAAGGATTTAATACTATGCTTTAACGGGCAAAAGGAAACTCAAAAGAAAATGAAGATGGAAAATCAGGTAAGGTGTTTTTACAGCCGTTCTCCGTGTGCGGGTTATTTTAGGTTGGCTGGCCAATATGGCTCTTATTTCCCACCTTACTTTAGTTTGATGCTATTTTAAAGTGTATTTTATCCTGCATCTTACTGATATAAAGTTGAAAATTAAATTGTTTATCTGTGTATTTGACAGAGAACGTCACGCTTCGTAAGACGATGTCTGTCGTCATTTGTTTTGGTGTAAATTTTGGCAAGAATTTTAACAGATTCTAGGAATCATGTGTCTTGCATATTTATTATTAACATTTTTCAATAACATTAATGTAAACACCTCATAAGTAATAACGAATGACCAAATTTTTGTATTGACAATAAGCGGTTGGGATGTTAGGCCTAGAATGTGCTGTAGGTATAAGTAGGCCTATAGATCGGTTTGTGTGTGTGTGTGTGTGTGTGTGTGCCACAATCGAGAAATCGCTTTCCACCGTAAGGAAATGGCCAAACCAGACTGTTATTTTTTTCTTTTCTTTCATTCTTATTACCGGTTTAACGTACTACGATCAATGTCCAACCAGGAAGGTAACCAGCCACCGGTACCCTCTAGATATGAACTTATGTACTACTGGTTTTATGGTCGTAATTCTCGCCACTCTACAGGGCCACACCTCAAGATGCAATTCATCCTAGCTTATTCAGAAAGCGTCATCAATCTAGTGTTTCGTTGGTAAAGCAGTCACTTTATATAGGCATGAATGCCTTAAATAGGCCTATCTTCTCGAGATGATTTTGAGACCCATTTTTAATGATCTAGAATATCATTTTGGAACCACAAACTGAAAAGAACACCTCATTTATAGTGCTGCATTTCCGTCCTGTTGATATTTGCCAAAAAAAAAAAAAAAAATCCAAACCACTCAAAAATAATATATATTGCGGATCCTCTCAGTCGCCAACTTTAATCTTTTCCAAAATCATCTATAATCTTTTGCAACATTTCTCACGCACCTTTTACGATATATATATATATATATATATATATATATATATATATATATATATTATATTATACTGAAGTTGGACAACAACCGCAGAAAATTCCCAATAAGATCTCTATAGGTTTATATCTAAATTCAATAACCAAAAGATATTTTTTAAAATAATCTAGTTGCTTAAAAGTACAGTCTATCCGGCTTATAAATTATGAAGCTTCACGCAACTTTTTAACGAACTTATTTTCATTTTTTTTTTATATGACGTATAACGTAATGATCATAAGCCATTACTTGTCGTTTTTCACATACGCGTGGTGCATGTTAAAATAGGATAAATACGTTTTATAATACCTACTATCTAGTACACACACACACACACATACAGAGAGAGAGAGAGAGAGAGAGAGAGAGAGAGAGAGATCCTACGTCGATAACCACTGGAGACGAAGCAGATGATCGGCTATATGGAGACTACGAATATCACTATTGATTATTGTGAATGAGTCCAGACATGTGTGTTCGTCAAGGTTTGACGGAGGGAAAAGCATTACGTAATCAGTAGGCGGTACTTATTTAGAGGTCATTCCCAAACCAACCAATATGGCATGTGCTGGCCTGCAATCTCAAGACTTCGAAACTTCCAAGACCTTCCTGAAATCGTACTTGCTATACAAAGTCGCCACAGTGACATCTTCAAGAGCATTTCCAATAATATCCAAACAAAGACCTTATCCACCAGATCCACCAAATCGTGGGCTTCTTCTCTCGCAGTCGTGTTCAAAGCTTTTCCCCACGAGATCAGGGTTACACCATCCGATCTCCCTTTCGTAATGGGAGAAACAAGTAAACAGCGGTCCTTCAACCAGCGTCAAACTCCAATGTAGACAAAATTATATGTATAATATAAGAAAACAAGAAAAATACAGAAATGATCCACTGTTACAAATACCTGATTTTTACATATTTCCGTAACATCACTTTAATTGTAAATGACCTTTTAATGAAATGAGATGAGGGGAAATTGGAAACCAATTTTAATAGGAAGATTTCTTGAAGATTCGAAAACTATATATGTGTGTGCATATACGTACACACACAGATATATATATACATATATATATATAATATATATATATATATATATAATATATATATATATATATATTTGTGTGTGTGTGTTGTGTGTGTGAGCTCATGATTCAATCTTCTACCGACACATTAATTCTGTGAAAAGGCACAGACATCTCTTGTCTGGTCTTGCTGTCTGTATTTTTATGCTGCTGGTAATGTTGGATGCGGGCAGTGCAGTTAATGATGATGCATGTCTGTGTGCCTGTCTGTGTTCATCATGAGCCTGAAACAATATAGAAAATTAAATTCGTATCGTCATTGCACAAACAATGCCGTCGGTTTAACCTATATGGAGTCTATTTCGTAGCGGCTTGCTTTGAACTTTTGGGTTTTAGACATATAGGTACCGCGTGTAAATATGCTTAATTTTAGGCCTATTCTTATCAAATATGTATGTTTTTTTAGACATTTTCTTTATATAAGTAAACATTCGTGCTTAGTTTCATAGTAATGATAAATAATAATAATCTGATGGTAGGTGGTGGGTATGCCCCTTGAACACCAAGGTCTGAAGTGTGATAGCTCTAAGGAGCCCATTGGTTTGCATGACGCGTACGAAATTCATGATGGGAGGTTGCTCGATTAAGGAAGTCGCGTCTCTCTCTCTCTCTCTCTCTCTCTCTCTCTCTCTCTCTCTCTCTCTCTCTCTCTCTCTCTCTCTCCTTGCAGTATGGGAAAGTTGAATTCTGCTTTCATCCTTTCTGATTTCGGCCAGTGTTTTCTTCTTCTTAAACATAGAGAGATACTGCATTAAGGATCAGTTATTTGATATATTTTCTATAATTTCACAATACCTTGACTTAAAAAAAAAGGCCGTAGGTAAGGTACAGTTCAGCTTTGATAGCCAATGGGAAAATGTTTATGCTTTCTAAACACTACGGTAAATTCTGATTTTTTTTATCCTTCGTTGATTTCATTCATGATTGTCATCTCCATTCTAATTATTTCATTATCGTCATCAATTGTCTTACTTTTATCGTTGCTGTTGACGATGTAGTTTTTGTTTATGTTTTTTTCCACTCCACAAACAATTCGACATTATCTCCGTAGACTTGGCAGCCTTCATCTGGTAAAGTAAACGAGTGTTCAGTTCTGCATAACATTTGTCATTCACGCAGTAACCTTCCAGCGTGGCTAAAGAATTTCAATCAGCAATTGTTGAGTGCGCGCAGAGAAAATACTCTTTTCAAGCTTCGATTTGTGTAGAATTATTGAATGAAAGTTAGACTATTATTCACCTGGATTGGGGGTTAGGCCTATGTATGTTCTGAGTGACTGTATTGTGAATAATGTCATGTTGTCACTTTTATTGTTTATAATGTGTAAACATTCATGATGCTGAACAATCCTTAAGGCTACTAACTTGGAGAGTTGAGAACCGACTGAATGAGTGTCTGCTTGTGAAGAGAGAGCCATTAACTTTGGAAAGTTAAATTCCCACAGAGCTTGCGAAAAATTTGCTTTCTACTGAGCAGAAAGCTTGTATGGGATGGAAGAGAAACCTAAAGAAGTATATATCTATATATAATATATATAATATATATATATATATATATATATATATATATGTGTGTGTGTTATATATATATATATATATATATATATATATATATATAGATATATATATATATATATATGTGTAAGTGTATGTGTGTGTGTGTGTTTTATAAAGAAATATCACAGCATTTACAGCATCAATTACACCACTGCCAGGCTGAACATTTGACAATTTTACTTACTATTATTTATTTCTAAGCACGGATTCGTATCATGCGTATACGTGCGTGCTTTTGTTCGTACCTGCTGGTTTTGGAGGCAAGGTTTGAGAGACGAAGGTCTCACTGGATTGCAAAAACATCATTTTTAGAGGTCGTCAAATGTTGAGCGAATCAAATTGTACCAATAGGCTACCTAATAGTCTCTCTCTCTTTCTCTCTCTCTCTCTCTCTCTCTGTATGTGTGTGAAACTCGATTGGAAACAAACTTGCACCAGTTCGTCTGAGTCTTTAGCGAATGTCATTGAGTAACACCAAGGCATGAGAGGCAAAAGGATGATGTCCCACGATCATATATGCCTAATCGTTAAGTCTGTGTGTGTGTGTGTGTGTGTGTGTGTGTGTGTGTGTGTGTGTGTGTGTGTGTGTGTGTGTGTGTGTCTTCTTGACCACTTTAAACCTTTGATGGAAACTGAATACGTCCTTTAGTGAATTTAAAAGGACTTATCTGGGATGAATGGAGTCACTTTTTGTGACTCATAATGTTTGTAGCGACCAGAAACTACTAAGGCGTGTTTGTTTTTCCTTTGAACTGAGAATCTTGGATTGGGGTGTTGTTTGTTTGTTGTATTCTGAGCCGACAGGATACGCCCTTGTTTGTTCTTTGAGCTGAGAGACCCGTAACCCATTCTTGTATTGTCTTTTGAATTAAGTTTGTTTACGTTTTGACCTTTGTAGCCAGGAAGTGGGATGTGTTTGTTTTGATTCTGAACTGGGACCACATACTAGGAACGTTTGTTTCTTTGTGTCTTTACATAATAATTTCCAGCCAAAAGAGCAATGGTTCCGAGAAGCCTAGACTAACGCATGACGTCTTTCGGTACATAGTAAGATTCAGATTCAAGAGATTTCAAGTCACCGAATTTTCCGTTGCACGAAAACTTTCTATAACGAACGATTCCGTGTAAACCGTTGCCCTGAACTCTGCGGCAAAATTGAGAGAAATGTTTTTCCAAAGTATTTAGAATTACTCGTTATCTATAGTTTTTTTTATAGAAAATATTAAACACTGAAAGAAATATCCTATAATGCCAAACAAATATAAATTTCTTACATCAACAGACTTTTTTATCTGAGAAATATCAGAATATTTTGTTTTGATCTGAGAAATATCAGAATAGTTTGTTCCCAAGCAGGTCTAGAATTGTAAGGAAATCATGTTTTCATTTACCTTTTTTTTTCTTTTCTTTTTCATTGTCGAGGAATGTATGACCTCTTAAACCAGTTCTTCGAAACCGGCAACAAACGTTAAGAGACTGGTGTAAGCGACAGTGGGTCACAATCAGGCCCGGAAAGACAGCAGTTTTCTATGAGGTTTGTCTTAGCGACCTCAACTAGTACTAATGAACACAAATGTTTTTGTTGCATCGGAGTGGGATTTTGAAATGACTCTCTCTCTCTCTCTCTCTCTCTCTCTCTCTCTCTCTCTCTCTCTCTCTCTCTCCATGGGCGCCCGCACGTAAGGGCATGAGGTAGGGACCTTGTCCCCTCCTGAAATCCTATATATATATATATAATATATTATATATATAGATATTATATATATATATATATATATATATATATATATAATATATATATATATATATATGTGTGTGTGTGTGCGTGTGCGCGTGGTGTGTGTGTGTGCGTGTGCGCGTGGTGTGTGTGTATGTATTACACATTACATCTAATAACTACATCGCTTTGTTTTCCTTCTTCTCTACAGTATATATTCTTGAAGTAAAATAAAGGTATCCTTATTATATTTTATAATATTTGTACAATATATTATATTGTATTATACCTTATTATCTTATATATATTATGTGGTATATATCTGCATTATTATTTCAAGAAGTGTTTGATTCAGTTTAACAGTATATGGGACTACTGCAAAAAAGTCAATGTAACTTTCTGCATTTTTTCTTTATCGCATCTTGCTCCACTGAAATTACAGGCATTGCAATTCTACTGCACACACACAGACATATACATATAATCATACTATACTATATATATATATATATATATATATATATATATATATATATATATATATACACTCGTAAGTAATCGGGAAAGTGTTACTTCTGGAAAGTCGGATACGTAGTACAAATAGGAGGACGAAAAGGAGGTGATGCATCTTGCAGCTTCATTTCCAGCCAACGTTTCAAAGCATGGCTTCATCACCAGGGCTAAAATACAAAAGTAACAGCAATTTAAAATCAATACTCTAGACTCGTAAAATTGCTAATGTTAAAATATAGATATTTGAATCGTAGCATAAAAGTTAAAACCAACCTAAGGCCTCAAAGAGAGAAAACTGAGTAACCAAGCAGGGCACCAAAAGGACGTAGAAACGTCTTATGCTGTTAAGTATATCTCAGTTTTACCAGACCACTGAGCTGATTGACAGCTCTAGGGCTGGTCCGAAGGATTAGATATTTTTACGTGGCTAGGAACCAATTGGTCACCTAGCAACGGGACCTACAGCTTATTGTGGGATCCGAACCACACTATATCGAGAAATGAATTTCTATCACCAAAAATAAATTCCTCTGATTCCGCGTTGGCCGAGCCGGGATTCGAATCTCAGACCACCGGATTGGCAGCCGAGCGCGAAAACCAAGTTCTTTAGTCTGTCTCATGTATTGTCCGTGCATTGGTTTGTTGTGCCAGTCCTCTGTTCTGTCTGTCATTCTCCTGTCTCTGTATATTTCTGGGTCTTCGTCTACTTTTATTAGTCCTTCTTCCCATGCACTCTTTAGCCACTCGTCTTCACTGGTTTTCAGATATTGCCCCAGTGCTCTGTTTTCGATGTTGACGCAGTCCTCTATACTTAGTAGCCCCTCTCCCTCCTTCCTTTCGTGTTATGTATAGTCTGTCGTATTTGCTCTTGGGTGTAGTGCTTTGTGTATTGTCATATGTTTCCTGGTTTTCTGATCTATGCTGCGGAGTTCTGCCTTCGTCCATTCCACTATTCCTGCGCTGTATCTGATTACTGGCACTGCCCATGTGTTTATGGCTTTTATCATATTTCCAGCGTTGAGTTTTGACTTGAGTATCGCCTTGAGTCTCTGCATATATTCTTTATTGATTATTATTATTATTATTATTATTATTATTATTATTATTATTATTATTATTATTTTTAGATACAGAATTTCTCACCTTGTCAGGCTCAGGTACAAACCAGAACTGGCTTACGACAAAACAAAGCAAAAAAATAAACAAAAAGGACTCACCAAGCCTCAATTACATCCCACGCCCTTCTTGAACATTGCCTAATGTTTTCGAGTGCATAATTGGCCCACTCACACCCTTCCTCCTCAGTCCTTGGGAAGCCTGGTTTCCTGAGGATGTTGAAATGTCATGTAAGAACAATAATACGTGTTTCTAATGGACGCTATGAGAAGGATCTCTGCAGCGTCCCTTTGGCCTCTAGCTGCAACCTCTTTTATTCCTTTTATTGTACCTCCATTCATAGTCATTTTCTTCCATCTTGCTATCCACCCTCTCGTAACACTTGCTTGATAACGCAGCTGCGATGTTTTCATTCTGTTACACCTTTCTAAACCTCTTTTGTTCTCAGTTTCTCTTTCAGCTCTGAATGACTTCATAGGTCCCAGCGCTTGGCATTTGGCCTAAATTCTAAATCCTAGTCTATTCTACTATAATCTTGGAAGCTTGAATTTCAAAGCAATGGCCCCTTTGGGGGCTTGTTTCATATGAATAAGGCTCATATTCTGAATGATAATAATAATAATAATAATCACAGTATTTCTCTCCCTTGATTTGCCGATCATTGCTGTGGGTTGTTGCAGCTCACACAAGATCCCCAACATCTCTTGCAAGTCAATAGGAATTTATTTTTCGGTGGGATCATGGTTATTCATAGTAATCCATTCAAATATTCGCCAGGCCCAATGTTGCGTGACTTCAGTGATTTGGTGATTAGGAGGTAGGCGAGACCTTGATATATATATATATATATATATATATATATATATATATATATATATATATATATATATACATGTGACCATAAGATGTTTTCTGTTAAAACAGAATTCCATCTAATAAAGGGAGCCCATAAAAGCCATAATGTTAGAATTTTTAGCGTTATATCTCAAAGACAACTGTCCGTTGAGGAAGACACTTGTCTTATGGTGTTTTTATGGAATCCTCTTATTATATATGTGTGTGTGTGTATATGTGCACGTGTATGTAGGTGTTCGTGTGTGTGTGTAAATGACACATTTTGAATTATTTATCCCCTAATTGAGGGAAGATGGACAACATTCATTGCATATTTTGTTTCCATTGCGAGACCTAAATACTTTCCCTTTTTGTGAAAGCTGATAATGATAATAATAATAAGTCTTATTGAAAGATATTGCTGCATCAGCTGCATTCAGCTTGTAAATAGTCTTCTCTATTTTTCTAATAGCTGCTTTCTCTCTGCTACTACAACTGGCGAGTATTGCGCTGATATGATTCATCAGGAGTCAGTTTCAGGGATATTGCTTAAAAATTTGTTTATTTGTCACAGTAAATAAACAAATAGATAAAATATTCGCCAACTTTTATATGGGTACTGTGGAAGAGAGAGTTTTTTCCAATATTAGAAAACCCCGCAAATACGCAATATCTATGTGCAAGTCGAGGATGAGCAAGAGGTTGAAGCTGTCTGTCGCATGTTCCAGCAGTGCAGTTCGCTGAATTATACCGTCGAATTCAGCAACGAGGGCCAGCTCCCCTTTCTCGACATCCTCGTCTCCAAGACCGACGATGGTCTAAGAACTTCGGTGTATACAAAGCAAACAAACTTAGGGCTTTGCCTAAATGGTGACAGCGAATGTCCTGCACGGTTCAAAAACACCACAGTCAGAACACTCACAAAGAACTCGACCGAGTCACTCAGGTGCTCGTTAATAACGGGTATCCGAATCGACTAATTAATAAAGAAGTCCGAACAGCGCTGGATCGGTGGTAAAGCGAGAGTGAGAGACCGCAGCCCCACACCCATGAGAAGATCAAGCTGTATTACAAAGCTAGAATGCACGCACGTCACCTTAAGGACGAGGATGCACTGAGAAAAATCATCAGAGAGAATGTGACCACTACCGAAGTCGACGCAGAACTCGAATTTGTAATTTATTACCAAAATTGACGTACCCGCGACCTCATTATGAAGAACAACCCGCCCCCACAAGCAAGAGACCGCTTGAAACAGTCGAATGTAGTCTACCAATTCTTATGCCCCGTCTGTGGATGTCCCCCGGCTCTTACGTTGGTATGACTTCTATGAAACTGTCCAAGAGGATTTCTTGCACGTACAAGAAGGGGCAATTAAAAACCATACCATGACAGCACACCAGGAAGCTATCTCCCGCCACGGTATTATCAAGAATACTAAGATAATAGGGAGGGCTCCTGACCAGCGACGTTTACGACTGCTCGAGGCACTCCTCATACAGCATGAAAAGCCCCCATTAAGTACGACACAGGAAGTGCTTTTCCTCCCCACCAACTTAAAAAGACCCATGAATATAAATAATAATACAAGTAATACCAGACCGAGCGAAACCCCCAATCAAAGAACACCAGAAGAGACAAGCAGCCCAGCAGCCAATGACAATGCGAACCGTCGTGACACAACGCCCAGGGAAGTCATGCCCCAGCCTCGACGGTCTGCTAGGCTGCAACAGCGCGACCCTCAACGACGAGAAGTGTCTTGAAAGAAACTTCCTCCAACCAATAGCGGGAACGCATTGCGCCACTAACCGATGAAAACTCAGCGAGCGGTTGACCCCCTGCTGACCTGCCACTATATATTGAGTAGATCCTGACAGCAACCAGGTAGCAAAACGGAAGAAGGAAGATTTAATTGAAAGCATCCAGAATAGGCAACCATGGGCAAGAGCAGTTGATGTGTACGCCTTCAAATCCAAATTTGAAAGGCCTAGGACTAGAACAGTCAAGGTTAGGTTCGAAAATAGAGGAATGGCCCAGAGAGCAATGAGGAGCGGCCTGATTATTGGCAATCAGTCGATTCCACCAAATAACGTCAAGGAAGAGATCAGCCCACCTCTGCCCCACTGTGTGAACTACCTGGCGTATACACATAAGGAAAAATTGTACCATCCCAAGACAGATGATCTGTGCCAAATACAGCGGGCTGGGCCACATGGCACGAGACTGCGCAAACCCACCAAAATGCGCAAATTGCAAAGGTGGTCATCCCACACTAGACAGGAAATGCCCAATCAGGATATAACTCCTGAAAGAGAAAACAGTGGAAGTGAAGCAAATAGAGGCCAACAAGGAGGTAATCTGCAAAAACGAACTACTAACCCAGTAACTCTAATTGTAAGAATAAAGGGGAAAGGCAGTCCTAGAAGGGCAAGGAGTCTGGAACACTTGCTTAGCTAGCCTGCCCCCCACCCCCCACAAAAAAAAAAAAAAAAAAAAATCACTAACCTCTGACCCTACAAATTCATACAACATTGGAAATATAAAGCTCATTACAAATCCCAAGACAATCACTACACTAAACAACAAAAGACAAATGGGACTGTCCCATTCCTACTCACTAAACCTTATAACCCTTCCAAACCTTACCTTCCTTCTGGGGCCCCCCAGGGGGTAACCCCACTCCATCCTATCCCCCCCCCCCTGCTTGCTGCTTGCTTGCATCTACAGTCTGCTCTGACCCACTGATCATGCTCGGATGATACCGATAGAAACGTTGGCCACTAGATCGACTTATATTTTATATATTTGTTTATTTACTGTGACAAATGAATAAATTTTTTAAGCAATATCCCTGAAATTGACTCCTCCTGATGAATCATATCGGCGCAATACTCGCCAGTTGTAGCAGCAGAGAGAAAGCAGTTATTAGAAAAGTAGAGAAGACCATTTACAAGTAGAATGCAGCTGATGCAACGATATCTTTCAATAAGACTTGTTTGAAAGAGGGTCTCCTTCCAAATAATAGTAATAATAATAATAATCTATTTTGTCATGGCACTGAAGAGTGAAGGCCTTCAGATGTTTTCATTCATATCTGTCCTTAATCTGTCACCGAATATATGGTATATGGGGGTAAACTGTAATATTTGCACAGGGGTATTCATTTACTTTAGTTGACCTGACCTGTAGTTTATTAACCTTAGTTTTGTGGTATCATAAATTTTTCATGTATGATTTAATGGTGTGTCAATACAAGGGATCTTTGTATGTTTTAAGATAAAGTTATTCTTGGTTATTCTTACTGTGTGTTCTTTATCTCCTCATATTCAGGTGTGTAATATAATGAACCTTTTTTTTATAGTACTTTTATTTCCTTTTCATTGTCTGAGACCCAAGTAATTATTTTCACTAGGTTGTTAATTACCACTTCTATTGTTTTTCATGTTGGAGGTTTAATCACATATGAAATTGCCTTTTAACACACCTTATCTTGCAAGTAAAGACCAAAGAGGCACGAAACTATAACTGACGGATTACTTACGAAAGTCATTAATTAGAGATTCATTTCATTACTTTCAAGCAGTTGGATAAATACACGATTAGATTGAATCAATTATATCAAGTCAGTCAATAAATATCCTAATAAATCCTTTCTTTCCTCCAGGGTACAGGAACCCCCCCTGCCAGACCACCCCCTCCAACGGCTTCAGGTCCCCCACCTCCATACGGAGACCCACTAGTAGGGCCGTGCCCAGGAAATCAACCTGGAATGCCCGGCCAATGCGATGCCCCGCCGCCGTACGCCCCTGCGCCTTATGAAGGGGGTTACCCAACCGCCGCGGGATACATGCCTCCAGGTCCTCCGCAGGGGTATGCCCAAGGTCCTCCTCCGCAGGGCTTTCACCTAAACTCGCCCCCGCAACTCTATCCTGACATATCTCAGTTGCCACAACCTGAGGCAGGTACTGTATCTCTTTCACCTCATGGGCACAGCATGAACGCCCTTCGTAGCTCGCTGCTGCAGCACCCTTCCGCACGCCCTCTAGGGAGTCTAGATCTTGGCCCAACGGCTCCTCCGGAGTTACCTCCCTCCTACGAGGAATCCATAGCACCTTCCCATCAGCTTGACTTGCATGGTGGAGTAACCACTATCTATAACTATTATCCTTCATCTAGACAACCTCTCAATTTTCCTGGGGCTTCCTTCGCCCTGGTAGATACAGCCAACCCCAGTAGTTATGGCAAGGCGGCCTCTTGCACTAACAATAGCAGTAAACCTGGTGCCTACAGTAGTGGAGGTCAGGAGATAAGGAATAGGAACTGTGAGTACTTTGGATGTAAATGCTTTGGGAAAATGCTCTCTCTCTCTCTCTCTCTCTCTCTCTCTCTCTCTCTCTCTCTCTCTCTCTCTCTCTCTACACACACAGACACACTGTTTAAAGGTTTTTTGTTTGTTTAAATCTTTACATGCATGTGTGTATGGTTCTTCTAATTACATGCATGTGTGTGTATGGTTCTTCTAATTCTGCAAAGATTACGTAACTTCTTTTAATAGACCATCACCGTAAATGATTCTTAGTCTCTCATGCCTTGACAAAGTCCTTATTTTCTAGTACTAACTGGGTTTCTGACTGCTTGCTTTAAAATCTCTCATTTCCGATGTTACCTGTGTCCCTTGCTTGCACAACCTTATTTTATGCATTTGTTTTTAGTGCTTTTATTTTGTGCTTTTGATTGAGAATAACTTGCTTGTTATTTTTTAAATATAAGATATACACACACACACATAAATATATATATATATTATATATAATATATATATATATATATATATATATATATATATATATAGGTTGTGTGTGTGTGTGTGTGTGTGTGTGTGTGTGTGTGTGTAGTGTGTGGTGTGTGGTGTGTGTGGTGTGTGTTTGTCCAGCTTATAGTATAATTCTTCCAACGGTTCTTTTTCGTTTTCTCCGTAAATTTAGATTCTAGTGAAACGTTACATGGAAATGCATATAAGACATCAAATAAGTTTTATAGGTTTATTTCTAAAGAAAGACTAGCAATTAAAACTTTCAGCTGCGTTAATAATAATATAATAATAATAATAATAATAATAATAATAATAATAATAATAATAATAATAATAATAATAAAATGCTTATGACGCCAAGAGAACATCTAGCCTGTTACCGAGTTTTACGTTGGTTTATGTGTTCAAATCGACGTCTTTGATACAAATTCAAATAATGATTAATATGCAGTTTTAACTATTATTTTATTGACATATATACTTTTGTTACTGCCAGTGAATAACAGTACAGAATACAGTCACTGGCTCTTTTATAATAATCTTCTAAAGCCGGGTTACAAAACGCGAACTTAGTCTAAAGGTTTACGTAATGTGATATCAGAATTATAGTTCTTCCGCGCATGATTGTCAGTCGACTAAAGATACATTTTTATTTATATATTTATTTTTTATTCATTTATTCATCTATTCAACCTCTCAGCCATCAATTCCAGTTGTAACCAGTTAGACTGTTGCATGCTTCAAGAACCCAACAGAGGTTAACAGTAAACATATATGTATTCAGCACAGGCACATTCCACCTGATCTGTGTATTTATGGCTTTTATCTCATAGGTTCAGTTTTTTTCGAATCTAGAAGATTGCTCTATTTTTACCCTTGGCTTCTTTTGTCTCTTAGTTACAGTTGTTATTCGCTACAGGTTATTCAAAGTATTCCTGACTTTCGTATTTTAGTTACAGAGTTTTCTTGCTACAGGTAGTTCAATTAAAGAGCTTTATATTTTGTACTTTTGTCTTATAGTTGCAACTTGTTCCTACAGTTAGTTCAAATACAGAGTTTTGTATCTTTACTTTTGCCTTCATGTGTCTTTTAGTTATAGGAAAAGGTGATGACCAACTACATATGAGAGGATATGTATTTATTTATCTCCTTAACATGCGAGATCAGGAATATAAGATCCGGCAGAAAGACAGACAAATCATAGGAGAAGGTGATGAATACATGAATACGACAGGCTATTTATTTATCTCCTTAACAAACATGGTTAGAAACTCAAATGAAACGTCAGATTTGACCGAGATGGCCAAAGGTGCAATCACGTGCGTTTTATTTTCTTTTATATATAAAAAAATTCGAGTTTGTTCGAATCTTCACTTAGCCCTGGACTTCGTGCCAAGATTAAGGCTTGACTAATTTGGCATTGTCACCTCCTTTCCCCCCCAAGTGATCTCTTCGAGTCTGATTTTCGTTCAAGAATGCAAAAGAATTTCAGGTATTTTGAATGGTGCCCATTCCGTGACCTTTCGCCCAAAGCAACCCAGAGAATTTCGTGCAAGAAATCTAATAAGGGGAAGCGGTTGTGCAGCTGCAGTGCAAATGATGTGTTGGAAGTCTCTCTACACCAGCTGTAGTTATGTTCTTCCGGTTAGCGGATGTTGACAGAACGCCGAGAAACCGCAGGGAACATAGACACTAACATACACACATATGTATATATATGTATATTCATATTATACACACACATATATACGTGTATATATATATATATATATATATATATATATATATATATATATAATATATATATATATATATATATATATATATATATATATATAGTATACACACACACAAATGTACAGATAGATAAGTCTGTATCTGTCTATCTGTGTATATCCATATCTACACACACACACACACACACACACACACACATATATATATATATGTATAATATATATATATATATATAAAAAAAATATATATATATATATATAAGTATTTGTGTATGTATATGTGTGTGTGTGCGCGTATGTATGTACGTGAGGTGACGGGCTACACTAGAGGAATTAGGTCAGTATGCAAAACTGAGTAAAACCCGATTTCCTCAAATTAAACGCAAGGAGGTTTAAGACATGTGGAGGCAATACCGATCGATAATCGAGTTTGTGCCAGTCACTCCAGTAATACCGCAGCAGGGAGGTTCCTTCTGATCTGCACTGAATGTGCACGATATAGTAGATGAGTGTATAGAAAAGTACACATATATATACACATTAAATATATTAATGTCTGTGTGTAGGTATGTATGTATGTATGCATGTATATCTGTGTATGCATATATGAGTTACGATGAAAAGGAGATGCATTTTGGGGGGATAAAATGTACCAAAAAGGGATTATTATAATTTAGGAAATTAGATACTTTAGAAAACTAAATACTTGTATATTATGCAGTTAGATTAGGGATTAGAAAACGCCCGAAAGAGTAGAAGGATAGACGGCGATTTAAAAAAAAAAAAAAAAAAAAAAAAAAAAAAAAAAAAAAAAACATTATGGTAGAAAATGCAAGATAAGAAGACGAAGAACAGTGAGTGTTTGTGTGTGTGAACATCAAATTGAGAACAAATGACGTATCTGTAGTGCTAGCTCTCCTTTATGGAAATGCAGTGTTGTTGTTGAATGCAAACGAAAAGGATGGAAGCTGCTGATATGAATCTTTCGCGCTCTGTGTATATGCGGCAAATAGGGCATAAAAAATGAGAAAATCAGATCTATGATGGAGTTTTATAAAGCCAGCATAAAATTAGCTGGGCTGAAGTGTTTTGAATGGGTTCGTTCATGTCGGGAGAATAGGAAACTATAGGTTGGGGATTGTATTCCTTGTGCCTGATATATGGAGACTACTTTCATGCACTGATGTTTTAGGGGATACTGTTTCATATGAATCGTAAAGAG
The DNA here is from genome assembly GCF_015104395.2 of Macrobrachium nipponense. Taxonomy (NCBI): domain Eukaryota; kingdom Metazoa; phylum Arthropoda; class Malacostraca; order Decapoda; family Palaemonidae; genus Macrobrachium; species Macrobrachium nipponense. The sequence continues at coordinate 58,602,842 of NC_061109.1, forward strand.
TTATACAGGGTGTCCATAAAGTCCCAGTACCATTCTGGGCATTAAATACTTATAATGGTATTGGGAATTTATGGACACCTTGTAGAAACTGTATTAAGTAATGTAAATGAAATACCAAACGTGAATAGTAACCAAATATCACTCTATTTCGACACGTTATTTAATACTAATTTAATTATTTCCTTTTCTCATCGGTTTAATTATGAACTTAATAATGATTTTTTCTTTATCTATTCAGTGATCAATTTGAAAAGAATTTAATGATTTCTCTTTTATATCTTTAGGTATCACTAATTTATGCATTCATACTGATTTATATTTTGTTCCAGTGCCCATCGATCCTAGGGGACCCCAACCTAGCTTTGGTCCTAACGTGGCACCTCCAGTGGTACCCCCGTCCCCAACGGCATCCTCGCGGGTTCCTGTGCGTCCAGCGCCCTGCCCTCCAGTACACGTTCCCTCGGCGCCTTCGTCAGGGCTGGATCAGGTGAGATATAGAGAAGATCTTTTGTACATTTGTGGGTTTGCAGTAGAACGACTGAGAATCTTTTGAGGATTAGAGGATATAAATTTAATTAGAATTACTGACTATCTCATGAGGATTCGAGGATAAGCATCGAATTAGAATATGTATACACACATACATATTAATTAAAGGGCATCACTCCATCAACAACTTTAAAAGTCTAAGTATTTCCATGATTTCAGAAGTCTCAGTACTTCCCTGGTTCTAACTGACTTCAAGTAAATTGAAGGAAAACAGCACAATTACCACTATGTTTCTACCTAAGCAAATCATATTTATACTGGTGGAAAAGAAAACACTTATAAAAATTTTAAATACAATCATTTATTATCAAACTCAAAATTTATAAGTGAAATTCACAATATCAGGGAAAATTACTGTTACTTGAAAACAAAGCAGTTTAATTAATTTTGGAATTAATTAAGTAAAATTAAATAAAAAAATAATTTATCGCAAAATTCAAGAAAATTAATTCAATCGAAATTCAAAAGTGTTAGACAATAATAAAAATTTGGAAATTAATTCACAAGTGTTAAACAACAATAAAACTTGAAAAGAATTCTAAGTAAATGCAAATTAATTCACATGTGTTAAATTCAATTGAATTTGCAATGATTAATTATTGAAAATAATTAAGTTAATTAAATTGTGAATGCAAATGAAAACACAGAAAAATGTGGAGAATGCCAAAATTGTAAAAAGCACTAATCACACACAACATAAAATAAAAACACACACTTCAATAAGAAAAAATGGATAAATGCACAAAAAATCACTTCAAATGAAACACACACAAAACACAAAAATTTGCATTGTGTAAAATTTAAACTTGTTTCATGAAACCACCGTAACTGTTAGTTGCTACCAATAAATATTCAGTAACATTACCTTGGTACCAATTGTCTTTCTGCTGCAGCTAAATCCAAAAATTTCACCACACAGTTCACAATATTTCTCAAAAGAAAAGGCGCCGTTACACACTTGTTCAGTGTTTATTCAGATTCCACAAAAAGCACTAAATAATACTAAAAAAACTCCAAGAAATGCGAAATCTAAAATTCACGAGTGACCACTCAGTAAGTATTAAATCTTTACATTACGTTAATATGAGCTCAAAAGTTGCATGAGAGAGAGAGAGAGATCTAAATGCTGTGAGGAGCTAAGTCCGAATGAATCTTCCTTTCTTACAGAAGATGAAAACAGTGGATTTCGCACAAAACGTTTTGGGTATGCGAAAGATGATGCAATCTTTCTAGAAGCTTCTGATATGACATAACTTTACAGAAAAATTGTGAAATCTGCACGTGGTTTAGGCAAAGACATACACGTATGAAACCAGTCACATACATTGTATGCTCAACAAAGACGACTAATCTGAAACAGGAGTCCCTTATCAAACGTGTTGACAGATTTCCAAAACAACACAGAGATCTCGAGTTCCTCAAATCTGAGGTGTTGACATATTACTGAAACAATTCTATCTTGGAACAGACAAAGTTAATCTCTCTCTCTTTTTACATTCTATCACATCTACTTTATATACTCTTTTAAATTATATTATGCGAAATCTGAAAATACGTTTCAGACATCCTATAACTCTAAGCTAAATAAGGAATCTGAAAATGTTGCAAAATTCTTCTCTCACATTTCATACAGTCAAGGAGAAGATATATGCGTTATAAAAGTACTAGCATATAATAATATATATATATTATTATTTTTTTTTATCTTCTCCTTCATTGCTTGATTATTTGTATATTTATTTACCTGCAGGATTGCTTGGTGATTTATTTTTTTCTAATAAATTGTCGTCGAACTTGACCTTTTAATGCTCATTCATTATTCGTCTTACGAATTTCACCCCGTTGCAGCCTCCGTGGTGGGCTGCCCTTCGGGATGGGGAAGCCCCTCCGAGCTGCGTGATATCCTGGAAGGGAGGAGATGGTCTCAAGCTCTACTTCATTCAGGAGGAAGGGCACGTGGTCTCCCCCAAAAAACCCTTAGGACTGACCGTCTACAAGAAAATCAGTAAGATCCTGGTCTCTAATAAGAGTCCTTACATAATCCTAGGTCTCTGGTGGTTGGGCCGAGTCCAGAGGTTCACAGGAGGCTTCATGTTTCCTTGGACACTTATCACTTACAGGAGCTGCCTTTGGGCAAATTCCCTTGCTGGTATAAGACCAGCTTAATCTGAGCCACACACCTCGGAATAAGGTACCGCGGATTTTTTACCTTATTCGACGTATTGTAACTCGGTTATGTTTTAATATTTATTCCGCAGTCAAAACCTAATTCTATGGCTCACACTCAAATACATCTAGTTAGTTAATTAGTAATTTTCAGTCTGCTACAAAATTATAAATTTGCAGAATTAAGTGACTAATTTCTTTTTTGTGAGTGTAGGTAGACGATAAAAAAAAGTTTCTCATCTGCTGGTTCTTATTTATAAATGCTGAAACTGAAAGGAATTGCTACAGGATGCAGTTTTTGAATGTGCAGATTTTTCCTCATGTGTCTAGATTTTTTACTTGCCTGTACAGAATTTTACTTAGATGTGTAGACTTTTTACTTGATTTTTCTCAGATTTGTGCTCAATTTTTTCTATCACGATGAATTTTTTTTACTTGTTTTTGAAGTTTAGCTAAAGAAACAGATCTTATCCTTATTTATGCAAATTAAAAAAGAAACTCTTAGATTTTCAAGCATTTGTTCTAAGAAACAAACAAAGGCTTTTGTTGAATCTTTACTTGCCATAAAAGGTCAGTACTAGTTTATTTATCTCAGTGGATATATTTTACGTCAATTTTCACAGGAATTGTAACTGCAAGGAGTATGTCTAGGAATGTGGTAAGTTTGGTAAATATGCCTAGAACAAGAACATACAGTCCAGTGCCTCAAAGCAAATCAGGAGAATGATCGGAATTTACAGTAGGTGTTCAGTTGCTCTCTGATAAAATCTGAATTCTCTTTGTGAAGATTCCTCTCAGCATGATGGTGTTGTTTTCACGAGCTGTCTTTTTCCTGATCTTGTAATCGAAATAGTAACCTGGTCAACTCTTATAGGGCTTCCATCTTTCATTGATGATATTCATCACTTATAAACTTTAAATGTCATTACTAGTGTATAGATAATTCTACTTACATAAATGCTTGCTTACTTCATTGCCTATTGGATCGTATTGTAGCCTATTATCTCTTGTACCTGACTTCAATGTTCCTTTCAATTTTCACTTATGTTTTGTTCCTGCAGGAGTGTAAGCCGGATGATAAAGTCTGCTCTTTAATACGGGTTTAGATCAGGTATGGGCAAAGGGGCACGTAGAAACTCCTGGCTCAGGCGCAGAAAGAATAGCTAGTTGTAATGTATTCCCTCTGTTTAAAAATGCATTGTTTCCTTATCAGTGGTGGTGATCTGTGGACTTCATCTCAATAATATCTTCCCTGACAGAGTAGTAAATGCTCCTGTAAACTCTTAATATATTTTTGAATGTTGTACCTTACAACTTTAGGTTTTACATCCTTATATCTTTAACTTTTGCAGCTTTATCTTTTAATTACTTACAGTTAGCGCAAAACAAGTTCACTTTTCTGTACAGAAGAAGTAAGACTAAAGGCACCCTCCCGATATACAAGAAGGGCAAACCAGATGTTTTGTTCTGAACCGAATTAACAAAAGGCTCATCAGGTCCACCACTTCTCTGCACTGAAGACAAAACAATAAACTAGACAGATTTGTCTCACGCAACCTACAAATTCACTTAACTGGCAACCATCTGATCCCAGGTCCACTTCTCTGTATTGAAGAACAGAACTAAACACCAAACGAATTTCTTTCTCTCATGCAACCTGCAAATTCACTTAACTGGCAATCCTTTGGTCCCAAGGATGCAACCCTTTTCCACAAGAAGAAAAGGGAAAAATTTCCTACCAAACTAAAGGTTATCACGTAGTCCATTTTTGAAGAAAGATAACGAGATTGTCATTCCATCGTTCCAGAGGGCAGAGGCGACGTCGTGGAAGAATCTCTCTTGGGTATGATTGAAGTCGTCGGCTGCTGGCGACTGAGGCTGCACGGGAAAGACTCCTTTTGCCTCCATACTTTTAACGATACCTATATTTTCTTAGATGATTCCACGTGCCCAAGTAAGTCTGGTTAGTACCGAAAAGCTTGTTTTGTTTTGTCTTTTGCCGCTTTGGGTATGAGAGGTTTGGAGCCCCACTTTGATAGATAAAGATTTAAGGTAATTATGTTGCAGGGGGTCCCCATGAAAATGTCAGTGAATTCTTGATCACTTCAGGTGACTTAATGCATTTTGTACTGTCATTTATAAATGCATCTTTTTTTTTAAAATCTTATACTACTTACTGTTATGTCATATAATTACTCATTTCTGTCTATAGTTCTGCCTGTCTGCCTTTTTACCGGAATATTGAGTGTCATAGGACGTTTAAACATTACTCTCCAACTTCGTAAATGACTAACCTTTTGCTGGAGTACTTTCTGATGCAAATGCATATCTTGGTCTCAATATAAGCATTAGATGTTCTTGTCCTAATTGCTTACCAGCAGATCTCCTCAGATTTTCCCTTTCAACCCACTACCCTAGTTGGATAAACAATCCATTACAGATCAGGAAATTGGGAAGTAAAGAAGAACTTATGAGAAATAAAAAGAATTTCCAGTGGAACTTTGGAAGACTGGCCAAAAAGAATCTCTTCCTTAGTCATAACTCTAGGACACCAGCGTGTTGGGTATATTTGCTTGTTCGTAGTAGAGAAACATAAAAATGTTTAGTGGACTGTGCTTAGCTGAGGGTACATCCACATTACACTAAAACATGTCACAAGCAAGTCGGCACCTTATCGCATACTTATAACATACGGGTTGAAGAACGAATCTTTTTGGCCAGTGCAAGTCATTTACTTTTATTCAACCTGTTTGTGGTGTGTATGCGATATGTTACCGATGTGTTTCCTTGACATTTTTTCCTGTAAATGACGAACGAATCTTTGGCTAGTGCTAGGTAAGCGTATGAAGCACTGGTAAAGACCACCAACAAGTCATAAACTTGTATTCAACCTGTTTGTAATGTGTATACGATATGTTACCGACTTGTAAATATGACACATTATTTTATGTAGTGTGAACTCACCTTACGACGTTCCAAAAATCATTAGTCTCTCTAGGGAGTAAGGTGATCAGTCGTAAGTGTCTTTTAGTTCAATGCAAGCAGATACTGGCAGACAAGACAAATCCTGCATTCTTGATGACTTGGTAATTTATTTAGCAGCATGACTTCGATTTTATTTTCAAATATTCCGTCACTTCATACACTCATTTTGTATAACTTTTTTTTTAAGACCGCAAAACGTACCTCACTTTTTACTTAACGCTTGACAAATCTCAAAACACCACTTCAAAAGTCTTTCGCCCTTAGACACCTCAGACATAAACATTGTTATTTTCTAGCCTTATAATCTTATGATCTATATTGTTATTTTTCTGGTTTATTACTTTCCACAATATTTTTTGTGATGCTCTTTTCATCCAAGAATAAGTCTGTATTGTTCTATGCACATGTCTTCTGTTTTTCAAATGTTTATCTAATGTCTTCAAAATTGTATATGCAAGGGGGATTATCTTTGTCTCAAAATATGTTTACGGATACTTTCATATTACAGTTTCTGTAATATCTTTGAACCCAAGAATAGCAGACACTAAGACTACTCAAATATTCAAGATATTGTATCCACTACAACAATTGTTTTAACGTATGCTAATGATCTATTTCTTGTCGTATGGATATTCCTTACTATATTGCACCTATTATAAAAAAGAAATATTGCTGCGATTTTCCTGATAATTAACTCAACTCCTGACGACATAAGTCTTACACTATGGCGTTCATTCTGCAAAGTCTGTATATGTATTTAGAGTTGTGTAACACCTTGTAGTGAGCACCAGTTGCGTCCGCTGAGTAAACACATTTTGTCTTTGTGACTAAAAAACTGTTTTTATTGTTGTTGTTTGATATTTGTTTGTATATTTAACCATCCGTATGCTGTATTTGTCTTCTGAATTATATACGACCACAAATGTGATTCAGTTGCGCTCAAGTCAGAAGTTAATGAGTTTTAATTGACTGATATTGGAATAATGACTTATGATCTGGGAACGTATGAGCAATCATCTAATAACGCCATCTCTGTGTTCTTTTTCCCCTTCTTCTTCTCCTTCTTCTTCTTCCCCTTCTTCTTCTTTTTCTTCTTCACGCGATGCAGGACGGATAGTCATCTTGGAGCTGCCCCAAGACGTCTCGAAGACCATGCGTTCAGATCTGCTAGCTCTTCTTCAGGAGATGACCGACCTTCGAGAGGAGCAGGAAGGTGTTGTTGACAAGATCACGACAAATGTTGGAGCAGGTGAGGAGAAAAGGTCATCTGTTATGACTCGCCCTTGAAGGGCATCTGTTTGTATACATACATATATATAGATATATATATATATATATATAGATATATATATATATTATATATATATATATATATATATAGATATATATATTTTATATATATATATATATATCTATATATATATATATATAAATATATATATCTATATATATATATATATATATATATATATATATATATATATATATAAATAAAGGTATAAGCCACGAAGGAAAAAATAACGGAGTTTCTGCAAGATCTTTCGACTCAACATCCTTTGTTCAGTAGTTTATCTGCTGAGTAAAGGACGTTGAGTCGAAAGATCTTGCAGAAACTTCGTTGTTTATTTTTCCTTCGTGGCTTATACCTTTATTTATGGATTTATCACGTTCCAAACTTTCGTGATTCAGTTATACATATATATGTATATATAAGTGTTTGTATTTTATACTTGTATATACATATTTATAAAAGGATATAGTTGATATATATTTGCATGTATGTGTGTGTGCATATGTTCCAGCATAACTGAAACACATTGACCAATTCCAACCAAACTTGGCATACATATGACTTATCATCTGAAAAAGAATACTGTGGGGATAAGACACCACTGGCACCAAAGGGGTTGTATGTGTGGAAAGGTGGGGGGTGAAATGTAAAAATAACCGAAAACGACAGATATTAGTAGTGTCTAATCCTTAGTTTTCGAGTTCGCTGAGATGAGCAGTGACACTCCATATGGGAGCACGACAGTTCGCCGCCGCCAGTTCGCCGCGCGACAGTTCGCCGCGGGACAGTTTTCGCCGCGGACAGTTCGCGCGTGCCAGTTCGCCGCAGACCAAGTTCGCCGCGGCGACAGTTCGCCGCCAAACCTTTTCACCGCGAACCATTTTCGCCGCCACTATAAAAGATGGCAAACATGCACAGGGTATATTTAGATGAGGAATAGGATAATAGGAAAGTATAGCCTAGAGATTGATAATTTATAACGTTACTATTATTATCATTATTGGTATTATTATCATTTTCTCAATGAAAATGCCAAATTTGCCTCAAAGAAGAAGCTTACGAAGCTTATACAGTTTTTTTACTCGTCCGCATCTCAGAGATCAAAGGAGGCAAACTACCACTTTGCCAAATGAGTAAAGTACCTAATTATATTCCTCGCAGTTTCTCGACTGTATCTCAGAGATCATACGAGGCAAACTACCACAAGGTATTATTATCATTTTCTCAATGAAAAAGCCAAATTTGCCTCAAAGAAGAAGCTTACGAAGCTTATACAGTTTTTTTACTCGACCGCATCTCAGAGATCAAAGGAGGCAAACTCACCCACTTTGCCAAAATGAGTAGAAGTACCTAATTATATTCCTCGCAGTTTCTCGACCGTAAGCTGCAGAGATCAAAAACGAGGGCAAAACGACCCACAAGGGATAAGACAGGTATTATAAAAACAAATTTTATAAATGGTAGTGAGGGAAAGTGACAAGTGGGTGACCGGAAAAAGGAAGAGAAAAGGAGGACACAGGGGGGGGGGCAACCGAAGGTCCGTGGCTCATGCCAGACATATCTCTCCTCTATAGCTTCCACTTAAGTCTTCATTAGCTCGTCCTGTGCTCTATTCTTCCAACGTTTCCAAAGACGATAATGCGAATGCACGCCCACCTGTTTTGTCCGTTCTGAAAGGAAAGGACAAATTCGTTTGACAACGCACGACATACGTTTTCGATAAGGTTTCAAAAGATGGCGAAACGCAGTTCTGGCGTTGTGATCAACGTTCTTCCTGCAAGGCGCGTATTCATGTCCACCAAGGAAGAATAACCAAGCGTATTGGTGCCCATACACACCTCGGAGACGCAGCCAAAGTTGAAGTGATGACAGCCCTGACGGACTTGAGAAATCGTGCCGTTCAAACGCAAGACCAAAACCGCACAAGTGATAGCCGCAGCCACCGAAAATTTATCGCAAGCTGGACAAGGTGCTCTGCCGAACATGCCCAACTTGAAACGGATGGTACAGAGGAAGAGAGTTGCTACCCTGGCCGCCCCTCCGAAACCCGCTTTCGTTAGCCGACCTCGCCATACCTCTGGAGTACACGCACTATGAAAAGCATCCTGGTGTTTTTGAGGATTTTTTGTTATTCGATAGTGGTGCTGCCGCTGGTGATGAACGAATGTTGATATTTTCCACAGAACGGAATTTACGTGTTCTTCGTCAGTGTCGTCAGTGGCAAATGGATGGAACTTTTGCATAACGCCACCCTCTTTTCAGCCAACTCTATTCTATCCATGGATCGTACTTAGGCCGCACACACCCTCTAGTGTACGCCCTACTACCGAACAAACGGCAAGGAACTTACGAGACTTTGTTCCGGGAGCTGAATCATCTTACCAATGGTGAAGCTGCCCCTCAGTCGATCATCACAGATTTCGAGATGGCTGCCATTCGCGCCTCCAACGTCGTTTTCCCGCACGCTGAAAACAGGGGTTGCTTTGTTTTTTCACCTCGCCCAGAGTGATTCATCGCGAATACAGCGCGAAGGCTTCAAACAGCGGTACGAGAACGACGCTGATTTTGCGCTGCAGTGCCGCACCATCCCAGCTCTAGCCTTTGTCCCGTCTGATGACGTATCTGATGTTTTCGAGGAGCTCAGCCAACACCTTCCAGATGTTTTCCAGCCAGTGTTGGACTATTTGAGGACACTTATATAGGACGTCCGAATCGCCGTGGATTAAGACGTGCTCCTACATTTCCAATTGAATTGTGGAATGTACATGACCGTGTCATAAATGGTGAAGACCGCACCAACAATGTTGTCGAGGCATGGCATCGTTCTGTCCAAGTCACACTGGGTGAAATTCGGCCTTCGATATGGAAATTCATTATTAAAGGACTTACTCGATCGCAAAAACTTAGAGACACTGAAATTGAAGGACTCTTGGCTGGAAATCCTCCCCCCCGACGTCGCCACCCCCGATATGAACTTTTAAATGAGAGAATCGAAACTATCGTGAATGATTATCGTAATAGAGATAACATGGACTATCTACGAGGACTAGCACACAACTTTTGAAGAGACAGCACGATCGTGGAGTATCAGTTTTTGTATCTGTGCAGAATCAGTAATCAGTTTTTGTACACGTTTCTTCAATATAGGTATCATTTGTTATTACATATAATCTAATGTATCTACGGTATGAATCATGTTTTAGATATTATACAGTGTTCAAATGAAGTTTCATGATTAAATGTTTCAAAACAATCTTTCTTTATTTTTGCCTATTTTTGCCTTTGATCTCTGATATACGGTCGAGTGAAAAAACTGCGAGGATTACTTTACTCATTTGGCAAACTGTCTGACCACACTAACCCAACTTGAGGTAGTTTGCCTCCTTTAATCTCTGAATAGATGCGGTCGAGTAAAAAACTGCATAAGCTTTGTATTAGCTTCTTCATTTTGAGGCAAATTGGGTTTTTTCATTGACAAAATGATAATAATACTAACGTGCTAAATTATCAATCTCTAGGCTATACTTTCCTATTATCCTATTCCTAATTTAATATACCCTGTGCATGTTTGCCAGCTTTACATTGGCGGCGAAATGGTCAACGGCGAAAAGGTTGGCGGCGAAACTGTCGCCGCGGCGAACTGGCTCTGCGGCGACTGGCACGCGGCGAACTGTCCGCGGCGAACTGGCGGCGGCGAACTGTCGTAGACCCACTCCATATACCCTTCAAGTCCAACTTCAGCTCCAATAGGAGGGGTGGGAAGATGGTGATATGTAAAAATAACCGAAAACTACTAATATTAGTTTCTAATCTATAGTTTTCGAGGTCACTGACATGAATAGTGATGCTCCCATTGCCCTTTAGTCCAATTTAAGCCCTGATAGGAGGGTTGGAGGGAATAGGTAAAAAACTAAAATGTAAAAAATGACAGACATTAGTGTTTAATACATAGTTTTTGAGATTACCGGGATTGGAGAAGCAAATCCACAGTTATGTAAATGTACATATATTTAAATTTAAAAACGGCAAGGATAGCTTTCGGGAATTATGTACATTTACATAACTGTGGATTTGCTTCTCCATTTGAAGACTCATGCTACGATGAGGATTTTTTAATTACTGAGATTAATAGAGACACTGCCAGTGCCCATCAAGTCCAAGTTCAGCCCTGATATGAATAGGGGTTGAGAGTTGGTGAAATATGAAATAATAGAAATGTTGGGTGATGCAACTGAAGCAACTATCTTGAATGGAAAGGGAGAAAGTGAGAGAGTGAGAGGGAGAGGGAGACTAGAGCGGGTATTGGGAAGGAAGAGAGAGTTTATCGGGTGTCATTCAGAGTTTTCCAGGGCAGCACCGGGTTGGTCAGCTTGTATATAGATGAATTAGGTTAGGCTAAAGTTAACTCTCTGTGTGTAAAGTAGTATCAATTACTTGAGTGAATTTACTGTATTTCCACAATATCTATGTGCACACTATACAAAGTCGTGTACAGTGTATTTCTGGTGTATAGGTTAAAATGTCTATTTATACATAACAAAGTTCACTTTGACGAATATTCATGTCCACACTGACACCATTGATACACACGTATGCATACGTCTGGTGTATTGTGTTTCTGATGTATTGGTTGAAATATCTGTTTACTTATTACAGTGTGTTGTGAGCTTACATGGATGCAAATGCATGTATCGCATTTTTTAGACGTTCATGTCGTGTGCACGGAAGAGAGAGAGCAAGAGAGACTGAAAATGCTACATTGCTCCTCCTTTTTTTCTATATTCATTTAGAAGGAAATTGTAGAATGTAGATGCTATGAAAACTCTTAACATTTTACCCAATATACCTCGAAAATCAAAGAAAAAAAAGTATAGTTTCCTCGCCATCAACGAAAACTACTAAGAGAATCATTGAAGGACCCCGTTTATTTCAGTCTATGAGGACATCACCAAGAAGATCAACCTAGCAGTGAAAGACGTGGTTCCTGGGGCGCACAAGAGCACTAAATGGATCAGAAAAGGCACGGGGTCCTTAGGTAAGGACGGAATTCTCGAGCATTCACTACTTGTCTTGACCCTTATGACTTTATCCAGTGTACTGAAAATACTTGGTTGGAACGCCATATCAATTCCATCCATAGTAAATAAAATCCCTTCAATCCTAGAAATAAAAACGTCGGATTGTATCTTCATTATTATCTATGTTTGTTACACAGGATTAATTCTGTCTCAATATTGTCAATACGAAGGAAAGTACAGCCTGTTTTACGTGGTCTGAGGGCAGATATCTGCAACAGATATCAGTGTAACAACTGATGGGCTCTAAGCAGCGTGAGTAGCCAGTTAAGATTAGTTTAAGTGATATCGACAGCCGATATTTAACGTCAGCTTCCAGAAAACAATATATTTCATGTTTCCACTGTTGCCTTTATTTTACAGTTCGTATGGGGGGCAATCTAGTCTCCAAAGGACTGCACATGATTGCAGATCACGCTCCAGCATCACAGCCAGAGAAGGAGGTACGAACTAAAGTGTCTTCAAGTTGAATGGTGTAGAATTAGATCTACATTCCATACACAAAATTAACTGTTGTTGAAAATAATGATTGCCAATTTTCTTTACTGATGTCTCTTACTTTCTGTTTCATACTTAGACGGACTATGTGAGTATTTTTCAACAATTCATGTTTTAATGATCGAATAACTCGGCCTGTAATAAAAGTAGAGCTTTGTCTTGTCAGTGAATTCCTGCTTCAGAATCGAGGAAGATGATTCGTACTCTCTTTGCTTTAGATTAAAATGAGGGGGTTTAAATGCCAACTGGTTCTCGATTTATGTAGGTTGGTTGGCATGCGAGTAAGTAGTAGTTGTAATGTTCCGAAGGGATTAAATTGCATGAATATGTAGAAATTAGCGTCATGAAGGAAGAAGTTAAGGTAAGGCATGGCACTTGGATCCCGAACAAGGTGAAATAGTATTTAGTTTCAATGCATGCTGCTGGCTTAAAATGTAAGTAATGGTAGGTATAGGATGTTCTTCAAGTAGTGCCTGTACTTTCCCATGCGTGTTATTCAGTGTCTCTTGAGGGGTTTGGAAAGAATGTGAAAGGAATCATCCCCGTACCAAGTTTTCTTTGGGATTGAGCACATTGAACTTATCCATATCCCAAAAGTTTTTTCCCACTGTTATTCGCGTCTTAGAAGTGTTCTCTAGTCATGAGCAAAGAAAGTTTCCAACCTAGACATCCCCTAAGCAAAGATTTAAAGCGAACAATATAAATAAATGAGGTTTGTAACACTGAGGTTGACAAACTCTTAATAGAAAGATGATAATCTATGAAGAACATAATTGCTTTGGTATGGCCACCAGTCACTTCAATACATTAATCTCCATTTCGTCCTTTAACTTTCTTCAGCAATATTTTTATGAATGAGTTATATTTTCATTTAGTGTTCGCAATCTAGTTATTAATGTGTATTGATATCTGGTAGCATTTACAAGGCTATTCATGATATCAGTACTAATTTTTTTTCATTCTTTTTAACAATTTCTTATTTTGATGTTTGTCAAGATGAGAAATATTACTTTCTTGTTCGGTAAAATCGTTTTCACGTATAAGCTAGATTGTAAGAAATGTGACTTAGATAGTTTATTTTGGTGACATAATCCATGACTTTATGTCTAGTAGTATAACATCTCTGTGGTTTGAAGTACAGTTTAGATTATGTTTATATGACGTCATAAGTTTATTTACTTGACTTGAAATATGACTTGATATCATGTCATACATTACAGGTATATATTATCTCATTTTTAATGATATCATGACAGACATACAAAAGCAGATATTTTTCCCATTTTGAAGTATGAATTAATGTCATGCGTTTTGAAGATTTGAATTTATTTTCCTAACTTGTCATTTGACATAGTAGTCTAATGTTATGTCATACAACATAGAATGCATTTTCATGATTTGGAGTAATGGATTAAATTCCATGGGATACGACATGACGTAATTTCAAGGGATACGACATCGTGGATTCATTTACCGGGCCTTTGAACATAGCCTGATATACTGTAACACTTCACAGGCTTAATGTCTGCATACGCCATAAATTTATTTTCCTGACTAAATAGGGTTTAATGTCATGTATTAAGAAGTCATAGATTCATTGTTCTGAAACGCAGTGAAGGATAACAGATTTACTTTTCCTTACTTGGTATTTAGCCTTATGCCATGTTATACGTTCTAGATTTATTTATACGTTCTAGATTTATTTCCCTGTCTTCAAGTTTGCCCTAATGTTAATTAAAGAATTAGCCTGTCTTTAATTATGGGCTATGTGATGTCATTTGACTACAACTTCGCCTTATTCTGCTGAAGCCTCTAACTAAGCAAATTCAGAAGAGTCAGGGTCCCTTAAGAATGTATGTTTGTTAATGTACTCAAAATACGCATCCCATTACTTGACACTAGAAATTTCCCTGTGATTGCAGGAGGAGTCGCCCATCCACTCAGCTCTTCTGGAAGGCCTCAGGAAATTCCAAAGGGACCTGGAGAACAAAATGATCACGTACGTGGACTGAAGGTGAAAAATTTGGACTTCCTTTCTTTTCGTGTTATGGAGGAACTTGTCGAGTATAACTTTCCACGCGAAGCATAGAAGTTCAAGGAAGGAGGTCAAGATTTGGGGGAAGAATGACCCGAGTGGCCCTTTTCTCACGGAATATGCGTTGCCTTACATGTAGTCGATAAGCTTGAAACGGCCAAATGTAATAATACGTCGCGGTGTTTCACCAGCAGTGCGTTTTCAAACTTAGGTGTGAACTCAAAGGAATGCAAGTGTAGTATTACGCATATATACATGCAAACACAATGTGCTTTTTTCACCAGAAAGTAGGTTGCTTTTGATTCTCCTTAGAATTGAGAAGAATACCAAAAATAAATATATAAATTAATTAATAAATTGCTGATAATGAAATTCCGCACCACTCGTTTGTAACTATGGGGGAATATGTGATGTTGTTCATCAATGGTTTTACTCATGGTACACATTCTTGGACTTCAGTTAGGAGATTACCTCTTCTGGAACCTTCTGACTGTCCATGGAACGTGTTTATCGTAATGTTACATAAAAGAAAATAAGTTAAAATTGATGCAATGCTGTTATTCCAGTACCATTAAATTTTGTAGTGCTTATCTGATGTTTAGGGTTCAACTGAAATCCTAAAACTGTACCGAGAAAAAAAAATTGAAAGACTTAACATTGCCAAAATTTATTCTATGGTCGTGGTTGAACCGATTACAAGAGAAAGTTAAGTTATAGCAAGAGTTTATAAGATAATATTGTACACTGAAATTATGAAGCAAAAACCTATTGCTTTCTGAAACGTAGTAATTCTCAGCTATCATTGGTACTGTACATGGAAATATCAGGCATTGTTGAACATTGTTATTGAAATGTTAACCTTTGTCCACGAATCGTGTTTTGTTGTGCCATTTGATGTTCAAAATCAAAGTCCTGACACAACAAGACACTGCAAACGATTTTGCTGTAAAATATTGAATTTATCATTCTAAAGAATAATGTGATTTTGTTTGTCATGATACTACAGGAGGATGATATTAAATAGTAATCACATTTCATTTTTGTTCAGAGAATTGAACTTTACATATAAAGAAATTGGAAAAATTAGAAACGACTAACCAAGTCCATTTACTCTGTTGCATTGTTAGTCAGAGGCTAAATTTTTCTTATCTATGAGGTACCTTGAGCTCATTTTGCTGAAAGAAAGGTCTGCAACTGCAAGAGCAGGTATCTGCACCAATGGAGACTTATATCATTCAGTGTACTGGACTTTTTATCAAGTTCAGTATAGAAATTTACAATATATGAGTTAATATCTGCTGTGGAAAAATGCAGTTAACAGTAAATGGATTAATTCCTGCTATTAGAATGAAGTCGACAGTTTTTTTTAAGTTTTCCCTGCTTTTCCTTCACTCAATAAATTGTTCAGTATCTCTCAGATCACATTCTACGATAAAACTTTTGTCTGAACGGTCATAATAAATACCTTGCAATCTCTCTAACCCACTGGATTTAAAGATGTATTTTCTGTAGGCATAATGATCACTTATTTTTGTAGTTAAACAGATTGCAGTAGTAGAGAAATTGTATTCTTCTACTCACTT
This sequence comes from Macrobrachium nipponense, assembly GCF_015104395.2. Classification (NCBI taxonomy): domain Eukaryota; kingdom Metazoa; phylum Arthropoda; class Malacostraca; order Decapoda; family Palaemonidae; genus Macrobrachium; species Macrobrachium nipponense. The sequence continues at coordinate 58,619,024 of NC_061109.1, forward strand.
TCAATTGGATAAGACACATTTAGAACTAATCTTGTCATAACTACAGTTTTCACCCAGATGAGAGTTTGAATACCTAGCTCATCAGTCTGGTCAAGATACTTCATAAAAATCACGATATTGTAAATAATCATTATGTATTTAACTTTATAGTTGTCGACTCAAATGCACGACAGCCTTAGTTGCAATGATATAAACGATAACCAGAATGCTTTGCTGTTTAAAGTGCCTTTTACATTGGCTTGTGTAGATCCTATTGTATATTGATCTTGTCGTCATATCAGCTACAGAGTTTTACTGAATATTTGTGTTCTTATGGAAAGTGGCAGTTGGTTTTTGAAAGGTTAATAATCTATTCTGGTGTTCATGGCAGCTTTTTAATACTGTTGTTGGCTCCACTGTAAGGTGTGTTTACCTTGTTAATTTTCAGGTGTTCATTTTATTTCTGGAAATTATAAATACAGTTTTCCACAGTAAAAGAAGCTTTGACTGAACTTCAGAAATACAACTTTCAAAATGTTAAAGTTCTGTTGCAGAGTTTAAGAATATAGAGTGAGTGATTTGGTGATAATGTAAATGTTTCTGTAGACCTTCGTTTTATAAGTTATAATCTGTTTTTATTAACCTGAAAAGCTAGAAATAATTACTATAGAACAACTGCCTCGTATTCTCGCATACTATTCCTCCCATTGGAACCAAACTTTCCTGAAACTAGTTTAGAAAACTGCTACTAACTCATATTAAACTTAAGGCGAAGACAACGTCTAAATCTCATTTGCTTCCTATGATTCTCATTGTAAATGTATTTTTGCAAAGTGTGGCTTAGTTTATTGAATAAATCTCATCTCATTTTTGGAATCTTTGAATGTCACTAGCCTTACAACCTCGGGTGATAGTCTCTTCTATACTCTAGATTTTGTTTCCTTTCTCTGTGTTCTTGAATCTAGAAACTAAAAAGTGCAAGCAAAGATGCAGTGCATTACTAACTTAAAACAAATACACCTTGACATTTGTATTTTTCTTCTTTCCGTAGTCCCTATTATCTTTTGTAACTTCTTTCAAACGGACACTGTGCTCTTTGGAGCTTGAATTTCAAGTCCGTATGCTCGTTAAGTATGAGTAGGGTTTAAATTTTAATAATAATAATAATAATTAAACACTGGAAGTCTGAAAGTACCCCAGTGCTTGATTTTATAGCTTAAATTTCACGTTTCATTAATTAATCGAAGGCAATTCAGACGTCCTGGAACAACACTTTCAAAGCAGTAGTACTCAATTCAGTATGTTTAACGTTACACGGGACATATTTTGTGAAGTATGTAAAGAACGAATGCAAGCAAATTACTTTCCATCATTGCCAGATTTCTGAAAACACTGACACTCACAATCACTGTGATAACGACTTCACAACTTTACGGAGTTAAAACAATTCTTTGTAACACTCGAACAACAAGAAAGTAATTTCCAAGGTCTATACTCGATTAGTCTTTTCCCTCACTTACCGAAACGGAGTCGTTGTTTGCGGGTTGTGTGATCTTTGTACGTCCAAGAACTGGTAATTTATTTACTTATTTATTCATATCTTGTATTTACTCTTGCGTTACGAATAACGAAGCATCAAGCGATTCTCGTACTGTATAGTTCACGAAATTCGTTTTATCGCATACCTGTTGAATCGCCGATGCGTCTGAAGTATATATTGCGCGTAGTAGTGAGAGGGAAATCTTTGTTGGTTGGTTAAAATCCAGAGGGCGATATCAAGCCTCATCGCGGCGGTCCCCAGCTCCCAAAAGCCATCTTTGCATGAACCAACTATCAACCGTTGGAGGATGGAAGCTAAATTCTATCCTAGGAACCTGACGCCTGAGTAACAAGCTAAGGTACTGATACTCACATATACATGTTTCAACTATTTATATTTCATTTACAGAAAAACCGTAGGTATTTTATATATTTCAGTTATTTATATAATTCAGTAATAGAAAGCCCCATAAATATTCCAGGAATGGAAGTGAGGCTAGCCTGATGCACTAAGTTTTAGGGTCATCTGTGAAATCGGCTGTTTCTGGTGAGGCTGCCATTATTGACTAGCCTAGGCGCGTTCTTTGTGCTTCCAACTTAGTTTCAGTTTGTATAATCGCAATGATTTCAATAGTTTATCAGGTTTTGTTTTCGTTTGGTGGTCTCCTATTGGCTTATCCGAAGCTTCCAGAACATTATTGCTGCCCAGTTTGTGGTGTTGAAAAAGAGCGATTGCCAATAACAGGGAGGTTAAAAACCATTCAACTCGCATAGAACACAAGTGGTTTTTTTATGACCGTTTTCAGAAGGGAAAAATATCATTAAAAGCCGAAAACTTTTTCATCGAAACCCGAATAAGTAGTGGCAAGGTGCTAATAGAATTCATATTAGCTTCTGTGTTGTGCTTGAAAAAAACTGTATGTAGAAGTTATAACCTTATTATATTTCGTACCACAACACACAAGAACAATAAGTATTTACAGTTCATAGTATTTTAAGTGTTGAATTGCCAAGAAAAGTGATTAAACAAAAATTTTCGAGAGCCAGGTAACTGTAGTATATTTCGAAGTTGTCACTAAGCTAACCTAACCTGATTTAGGACGAAATAATACAGCCTGTCACGAGGTCTAGCTCGTCTCATAGAAATGACCTAATCTACTTAAGAAGTGCATGGTTTATGTTCGAATAAGCAAATAACCGTAAAATAAATATTATAGGTAATGTGTGAAATATATTTCCATTGCTGTTTGATAGATAGGGTATGACTGGTCCTTGCAGTGTGAATAATTTTTTGATGGGGAAGTTCATCGAGCAAAAGTGGTATTTTTCGGGTGCATATTTTTTTATAGAAAAAAATATGCCGGTATAACGTGTCAAGTTTTAAGAATCATTACTGAAGTTTAGGTAAATGTGTAGTTGTTGGTTTACATTTAGTATCTGAGGGAAAACAGTTCATTTAGAATTTTTCATCCCAGTTCCCCATCTTCATCCAGAACCTACGCAATCAAAGAGCAGCTACTAGCCCGTTCAACCTACCTCGGTGGTCGCGGGTTCGATTCCCGGCCATTCCATTGAGGACTGCGAGATGTGTATATCTGGTGATAGAAATTCACTCTCGACGTGGTTCGGAAGTCACGTTAAGCCGTTGGTCCCGTTGCTGAATAACCACTGGTTCCATGCAACGTAAAAGCACCATACAAACAAACTACTACCCCGTTCAGTACACACCAAGAATGACAGGAATGATGAAAAGTGTCACGAACATCCGAACACTTATTTGAAACTGAAATGACGAAGCACTCTAATTTCTGTTTTTGCTGAAAGCCCATTAACATGATTAGTTTTCATTTTTTGCAACGCTAAATGAAATAAAATAATATTGATTGATTGATTTATGGTTACTAAGACTGGCGTTATAAAATCTGGTTTTATTGATGCCGAAATAACAAATATCTTGGGAGTCCCTTCAGCTGGTATGGGTTTTTTAAGCTGTTTCTGATTTCGAAATATATAATTGCCGAAAGTTTATTCATAGACGCATTGACTTAAAATACTGTCCAAATGGATTATATTGCATAAATAAATGTCAATACTGTAAACGGATATTTGTGTATTCAAATTCATTTGGACGCCATTTGCAGAGCCCGTGAGTCTTAATAAAGAAAATTTTAGTAATAATTTCTCAATCGGAAAACTTATAGAATCTATGCCCACTGCAAGCACCCAAGCTGTTTGTCATTTCGGCGTCAATATAATAGGTGTTTGACCCCAGTTTTAGTAACTATCAGTCTGTCAATCAAACCATTATTTTATTTATTTATTTATTTATTTCATTAACTGTTTCAAATGAGCGTTTGAAAGTTCGTGACATGTAGTTGCTTTAGATGAAAAGCTTCTTCTCAAGAAATAATCGTTGAGTTTTTTCAGTTGCTTTGTTAAGAGACCGCATCAAAACCTGTATCAATTTTCCTTCTATCATAACCCGAATATCAATTAAATTTCTCTGAAATTCTTCGCATCTCTTTTATACGAACGGACAAACGATTCTAATTAAAGTACTCCCCAAACGCCACTCAAAAAAAAAAAAAAAAATAAAATAAAAATAAAAACTACTTTTCTCTTTTTCAATTTCAGTTTAATGTTTCCGCCACCTAAATATTCTATGAATTAATTCTTTAAATAAGTGACGATGCTCATTATTGGGAGATGGATTGAATTGCTGGAAATATTTGATTTAACCCGCGAAATGCAGTTCGCAATGTGGTGATGCGCTATCTTGCCGGAAAATGATGGCCGGTTAAAGGTCATTTAGTTGTTGTGCCACATATGCAGTCACAAGGTCAAGATAAACCTCTGCATTAATTGTCTCGTTGAAGAAAAATGGAGCAGTGATTCGATTACACATGATCCCACACCACACATTCACTTAGGACTGTCTCGGTGAAGTTCCCTTGTCACATGCATGGGATGTTCTGATCCCTAGATTTTCACATTGCGTTCAGTTTCCTTCGAAACATGAAAGGGTGCCTCTCCACTAAATCTTGGTTGAGGAACGTTTCGTCCTCAGAAATTCGTCCCAGCCTGTTACCTGCAAAGTCTTTTCGTCTTGGTTTATCATTTGGCTCGAGCGCCTGCACGAGTTACGCTTTGTCAGCGTACAATCGCAAATTCATGTGTAGAACTTTGTGCGCAGTTGAAAGTGGTAGCTCTAAGTGTCTGGCAGCTGTACGGATGGACTTGGTAGGAGAACGATCAAAGGTTTGTCTTACGCGATCGATGTTTTCCTCAGATGTTCTTGGTCGTCTACTCCTCCTTTTATCCAACAGTGTCCCTGTCTCCATAAATTTCTTGTGCCATTAACGAATTGCCGGATGTGACGGTGGATCATTTCCATACTTAGTTCTGTAGTTTCGCTGAGCTGCGTATCCGGTTTTGTTTTAATTAAACCATGACACACTTTGTCTTTTCTTGAGGAGCAACCATTTTTTAGGGGTTCATTTAACAGTACCTCTTTCATCAACAGGGCACCTGAAACACACAAATGCAATGTGATAAAAACTTTAATAACTCCTGAGTACATAAAGCTAATCCGATTAAGATACTTCATCAATGGCTTATGTGATATATTTTATAAATGTAAAGAGACTTTATGGATACCCTCTATATATATATATATATATATATATATATATATATATATATATATTATTTATTCACATCTATATATGTAACATACATATATACATACATATATAATGCTTTTATATAAATCATGGTGATGTGGTTCAAAAATTCACACACACCACACAAGTCACACACACCAAACACCCAAGAACACACACACACACCACACACACACACCACACATATATATATATAAATATATTATATATATATATATATATATATACAATATATATGTGTGGGTGTGTATGTGTGTGTATATATGTATATATTATATATATATATATATATATATATATATATGTATATATATATATATATATATATATATATATATATATATATATATATTAGAGTTCGTACCCGTCCGTCCTTTGGACTTGTTACTGAACAAATGACGCGGACGTACATCCTTCCCCAGCCAATGCTGCTGCGTCAAAGAGTGGCCCTTGATAAAACTCATCCTATAGTTAAGCTCTGATATTGATGTTAAATGCGTTTGTAGTCATTTATGTTAACTCATGGTATCAAATTTGAATGCAGTAGGCCCATCTTTGACCCTCTGGGCTGTAATTCCCAAAGGGGGTTGCACCGCCCCCGCCCCCGCCCCACTAACAAGGTCGGGGCAGATAGGCTACGACTCCCTCCTCCCCTGGTCCATAAGTGGAAAGGGCATAGGCCTCCTGCCCCCCAATATTGTGGGAAACTCTCGGGCCCCCTTTCCCAGGGGTTGGAGGAAGTCCCCCCCCCCTTCTGGATGTGCCTTATGGCCCCCATATTATGGGGAGACTGTGTGTGCCTATTATTTCTCTTCTACATAGTTTCAATGTGGGTTATGAAAACGAGGGGTTTTGACCCCCTTAGGAACGACCCTCAAATTTTGGATTTTGACTAAAACCTTCCCGGTGGGGAAGGGAATCTATGGTAAAAATTTGGTAGCCCTAGCTTTCATAGTCTGGGCGTGCATAGTGAGCAAACAGACAGACAGAGAAATAGCCTTTTATATATATAATTATATGTATGTTGGCTATATAATTTATGTACTCTGTCTGTGTGCGTTAGTATTGTATCAGATATCCACATCCACGGGTATCTGCACTTTTTATAAATCCGCATCCGCATATGTACTTGAGAATGCTGATATGAAGATAATACCCCCTGCTCAATGTTCAATAGTTCATGCTCGTACATTGTAACTAAAAGTAGTTTTTTTTCTTTTTTTCTTTTAGCTAAACTTGACTTTTTCGTTTTATTGTTTTATTATGCAGAATATATGATACGCAATTACACATTCAATACATACTTATAAGTAGCTCTGTTATAGCATATTTATTTTAGAGTATATTTGTTTAAGTAATTTCATGTCATTTCCAGCAGTTGTAATCATAAAGGCAGGGTATTGCATTTTTCAGGAAACTCTCTCTCTCTCTCTCTCTCTCTCTCTCTCTCTCTCTCTCTCTCTCTCTCATCCGCGAGGGTACGGTCATCAAATATCTTCATCCGCAAATGTAAAAGAAATTTATATCCGCATCCGCAAATCCCATTTTCAGGCATCCGATACATCTCTCTCGCGCGCGCACGCGTTTTCAGAGAGAGACAGAGAGATGAGAGAAATAGTTAGATACATGCGTACAGAAAGAAAGATATACATATGTGCAGAGACGGAACAGCGAGAGGGAAAGGCATCCGCTCAAAGAAAGAAAGGGATAGAAAGATACATATGCACAAATACAAAGATACGTACATCCTGAGAAAGAGAAAAAGAGATAGAGAGAGAGAGAGGCATACCAAGAGGAAAATACATTCTCTCTTTCACACACACGCACACAGATTGAAAAGAATGTAAATTCAGTATAAAAGTCTTGTGAATATTATGACAGACTAAAACCCAATTAAAAGAGAAATAGAACAAGTGAGCCGTTTAAAAGAACATTCCCAACTAATACTACTACTACCGCTACCGCCACCGAGAGGCTCATGGGATCAGCTGACAAATCCGTTTAGATTGTCTGCCTCCGCAGCCGTGATCGTATAGTGGTTAGTACATTGCGTTGTGGCCGCAATAACCCAGGTTCGAATCCTGGTCACGGCAACGGGGTTAGTTGTTTTCGGTGGTTTAGTCGAAGAACTGGGTGGTTGTTCTGGTTAATGTTGACTGTGTTGTTAGAGGAAGATGGTTGCTTTTCCTGTAATTTTGATTACAAGTTCCAGATAAAGGTTCACTTAAATCGGAAATTTTTCGTAACTATATATATATATATATACATATATACATTTATCACAGGGAATTTTTAAATAATAATAGAACAATTGGACGTTTATATGATTTATTGTATTACTACTTTACATCACTTGATTGATCACAGTCATCAATAAATCATCGAGTTATACAGTCTTTGACTGAGATAGAGAGAGAATTGGTCACGAAGGATCACAGGATTTCTCGGAATATTTTTCGTCATCTTAACAACACTGCTTAGGCATTTAATAACTAATAAATCAAACGTTCATGGAATATTGACTAACAGTCATTACTTAGTAAAAACGAAACTTTTTTTTTTTTTCCTCTCTCTCTCTTTCCTACAATCTTCTGTCAAAGTTATTTGCCGCTTGAAAACATTTTCATGCGTATTCCCAGTCGTAAATGAAATCTACGGGTAATTTAATCTTCATTCATTTATCAAGCATATTAGGCAACTTTAGGGCTGGTCAGTACTTGGACTGGTAACCAGCATTTCGTGAAAGACCCAGTTTGTCTTTTAAGTGACTGACCATCTTGGGAAGCGCGTGCATAAGCTAGCAACCCCATCCTCACAAATAGAAGTTTAAGAACTCTTAACGGACCTTGGGAGTCTGGTACAAGATGCAGTGGGTCACTGTGTGGCATGAGAGGCCAAGATAGTTTCTGTTATTGTTTAACGTGAAGAGTAGTGTGGGAAGATCCAGAGATCTGGAAGAAAAGGAAGGGAAACACAGTATATATATTACATATTTTTGTCTCATGTACGCCTTGTGGTATCAAAAGGTGTTTGTGGCAAGAAAAAGTAATAGACATAACAAAACATATTGCCATTTTGATATAAAAATTTGGCGAAGAACTGCAAGGCCTCTTAAGGCACGTCAGTGATAGTTATCGTACAGTTAATTAGCAGCATTTGTGATAAAAAAAAATCTCGTCTGACACCACAGGGATTAATGGGGAAAAGGGGGGGAAGGCCCTTACAAAATATTAGTAATTCTTGCAAGTATTTCCTTCATAGTAAGATCAAGAACCATTTCCTAACATCGCAAGTTTTCATGAGTTACGTACGTAGTAGTAAGGAATGAATATCATCGATTGGGAAAGCAGTGACCACAGCGTTAACAAGGCGTCGACTTTCACCACCCATGCGAGACCAAGAGGCCAACAACGCCATGCCGTTAATCCATATCAGGCGTCAGATAGAATTCTTCCGACAACCGAGGGTCGTCGTTCCTAGGACGGCTGTTGTCCCTGCTGTGGATGCAGAAGGCGATGACGAAGCTGAGAGTGAAGAAGGCGAAGGTGGCCCCCAGTTGCAGAAAGAGCACGCAGTCGTCACACTTCTGCGTGGGTCCTCTCTTGTTCCTGGAATCTGGAGAAGGAGAGGAGTGAATGAATGCGCAGAAAAGCCTTCCCCTGATCGATGAATGTTAACGAATGAGATTCGATAAAGAATTTACAATTTAATTTTCATGCTATGATAAACACAGGCATTTTTGACAGTTTTCCTGAATTTAGTTAAGACAGTTACATGTATAGATATTAAGCAACAGAACAGTCATTGAGAGCTTCGCTCTCAGTGTAAGCACTGCTGTGTATTCTATAATGCTTCAACGCTACTTATCAAACCACCAGTCAAAGGAACAAACATCCTTGCTTCTAACATTACAAAACGCGATAACCAGATGAGCTCTCAGGAAGCACTGATGATTCAGCCCTAAATGCGGAATCTTCTATTTCTTTCGTCAGACGAAGACAGAAGATAAGCCTAATTGCAATAAATTAGCAAAGGCCTCGGCTCTGGCACAACCGTGATTAAATTAGCTTCTAGCGCACAAGATCACAATTTTGCTGAGCATTCTTAATAAGCAGAGGTGGGGCAATTTTTTTTTATGTCAATGAAAAATAGACTAAATTTTATCATTTTTCAACAAGTTTTAGAAAGGTAGCTCTTTAGTTGCTTTATTGGTCCTTGACACCCGTAGCCACTTATGACGAAATTAGCCCTTTATCACTTGAATTGTACCTTTTCTTGCTGATCTCACTGTGTATACATCCAGGCACCATTCGTATTAGTATGAAATTTTGTGAATTGCCATAAAGCGCTTACTACGTTTTTGTGAAAAGACATATTACCTTGTGAGATTGAAGCTTGTTGGTCCTGCACTTCATGTAAATGCCTTCTTTCCAGTTATCTTGAATTTGCATGACCTTCATTTCATCACAACAATGTGGAAAATCATTGCACCCAAGAACTTAAAGTTTGAGGAGGAACTTCCTTATCTCTGGGGCACAAAATATCATGTTGAAAGCTGTGTTCTTGTGGCGTCAGTACCAGAACAGAAGACACATTCATCTCACAAGCTACACGTGCATCTCACTGACGCTGTGTCGAAGTGCATAATTCACGTAGACCAAAAGCCACTGACTTAAGAGTTACATAGTTACATACAGCTAGTGATGCTGTGTTTTTTCCGTCTGTCCACCCGCCTGTGGTGTTTGCGTATGGTAACACTGCGTCCCGGGCTTTAGATAGTTATGCTATGTGTAAGTTTTAGGTAAATAAAAGGATATCTGAGTGTACATTTGCAACTGAAAAGTGTTTAAATAATTTACTGTATGCGAATTACACCGTTAATATTCGAAATAGGATATCGTTATTATTGTTGAATGTAAGCTAAATGTAACTATATATAGCCCGGGACGCAGTGTTACCATACGCAAACACCACACGCGGGTGGACAGATAGAAAAAAACCGAGTATAGTCGCAAGATTGGGCTCCATTTCCTTGTCATGAGAAATTATGTAGTCAGGGATTTCTAACTTCAGATTCTGTGAGAAGGCTTATGACCCTGAGGCTTGAATGTTACTTTATCGTAGAAGTAACGCTTGTGATGGTTTTATATTACCAGTTCAGGGACCATTTCCCATATTTTTGTTTAGTTAACACAATAATGACGTTCCACGACATGCCAACTATTGGAAGAACATACGGCACGCTGGACTTGAAGCATTTTGCCAGAAAGACTGGTATTACCATATTTGTATAACCCTTATTTTAGCTTGATTGCATTAGAACCACAACACCCACGTGCATTAAATTTGTGTTAAAAAATAGACACCTCTATTTTCATTTATAGGTCCGGGAGAAATAGGGTAAGCATGGAAATGTCCCGTATAATGATTGCCAAATAGCAGTATGTTCCTAGTGCCTATATTTGTATCTTGCTTGGCAGGTATTCAACTTTACACAGCAGGCATACTGTATTTGGGAATAGAGTAATTCATGTTTTCTACATGAAAATGTCATAACTTCGCACTGATAATCCTAAAATCTATGCAAATATCTAGCAGAAGTATGTGCAGCTTAGATTTAGCCTAATACTGACAAAAGCAAAGAGAATATTACATGAAATAGAAGTTTTGATAGCTTCAGTTAGATCTATTCTAAATAATAAAATTCGATAGCAGCAGTGCAAAGAGGCTTTGCCAGTCATTTAAACTTGAACAATGAGCTAGCTGAACTGCAGAAATATTCTTGGTCAACAAAGCTTGTGAAAGGAAGGATTTGGTTTTAGCAGAAATGGCATCATCATTTTTCCTCTAGGACTGAACTTTCAGAGACCCCCTTTGCTGAGGTGCACAATACTTACTAAGTTCACAAAGCTTCTCCGCAGCTGTTTAAGTGGTTTGGATGTTACCCTTTGAGTATGGTTATAATTTCTTACCATAGAGGTAAGGATTTCCATTTTTGAACGCACCACAGTGGATTTGAAAATGACAAAAAAAAAAAAAAAAAAAAAAAAATTGTATTGGTCAATGCAAGAGAAAAGGCTCAGTCTATAATCGGCTCTAGTGTCACTATGTAGAGTTGCCTCACACATATTTTTACAACAGCCCAACCCCATCCCCACACCCAAGATCTTAATAGGTTAAATGAATAGGAGCTTTACATTTGCATTCATGTGCCAAGGAAAGCTTTAACATTTATGAAATTGTTGGAAGATTCGGGGAGATTGTTTCACATAAGTTGAAAAAATACTGTGAAAATTTGGCATCTGTGTTGAGAAGCCTAGAAAGATTTTTTGCTATAAATAGATGGAGGAAGAAAGAATATTGTACCCCAGTGAATGTAGATTAAATTTTTCTACTGTGTTGGATGAGGTTTAGTCCTTCACTAATAAATGACAGATCAATAAACGCTTCCATGTTTTATTGAAAAAGTTGTGAAGCTACCCTGTGCTAGAATGGCAGAAGGACTTTTTATGGATAAAGCTGTCGTACCTTTGTTTGAATGCTACCCAATGACAGTAGAACTTGGAAATTCCTTTTTGTTGGGAGGACTGAAAGATCTTCTCATTATCAAATTTGTGTGGAGGTTTTCTCCCATGCTGACACTGTAGTAGTGTTTTCCTTGTTTCGCATTATCAAGACATCTGAAGGTTTCTCTGTGTTTTCTTTTAGCTGAAATGACAAGAAAACTCCATTTCCTTTCTTGCCTTTTTGTCTTGGTTTGAACGACCAAGGAAGATTTTCAAACTTCCTAAAGAGCCAAACCAATGGAGATCTTTCTCCTTTTCTTAAAGTGTTGGGGTATTAACCTCTTCGGATAAAATTACCATAAGCAAATGAAGTTGAAATTGCAACTTTTTCTATTAATGGAAATCCTCCGAAATGTCAAATATTGAATGCTTTGGCCCTTACGCCAGGGTTAAACATTACAAAACAAAAGCGAAGGCGGAACAATCCAACTCCACATGAGGTCCATTGTACCAAATAAGTTATATACCTATCCTCCCCAAAACTAGGCCCACCTTTGGTGAAATTTTTGTCAAAATACGCGCATGACTTTTTACGAAACCATTCCAACAACTGAATAAGCATGCGAACATGGCATTTTGCATCTTAAGAATTGACTTTATTTACAATCCATTTTTTTTATTCAAATTCATAAAGAGACAGTTGATAAAATTAGGGCTCTGCACTGGACAAAGTAGAAGGTTTGCGCAACTGATAAAAAATCGAACGCATCCAATCTTAATATTATTATTATTATTATTTTTCATCAACAGAATTTATGATAAATTAGTGTAAATGACAAACAATATTTGAGGGGTCGAAGAATTTTTCTTCTCTTTGTCTAATTATGGGAAGCATTTAGCATTAGTGCATTACTGGTAAGTAACAACTTTAGGGAAGGAAAGAATACATGGAACTTCCAGTCTACGTAGTTTACTATAGCGATATAATATATATATATATATATATATATATATATATATATATATATATATATTATATATATACAGTATATAATATAGATATATGAATGCCTTCTACTTTAATACAACAGTATAGTGTGAAGATAAAAGGCCCATAAAACATTATTTGAACGTTGCAACCATATATTTCGATCACCTTCCTTCTGTGCTCCTGATCACTGGTAAAATATGGACATAGGATGTCTTGCAGAGTATATACAAAGCATATGTAGGTGTGGCAGTAAAAGTCTCTATTGGTATCGTTCCTTGGTCAACTGTCACCCTGCATAAACCAATAGAGACTGACTGCCACGCCTACACATGCTTTGTATATATACACTCTTGCAAGACAGCCTATGTCCTAATTTTACCAGTGATCAGGAGCACAGAAGGAAGCGCTCGAAAAAATATGGTTGTAACGTTCAAATAGTGTTTTATGGGCCTTTTATCTTCATATAGATATATATGTACATTATATTATATATATACAGTATATATATATTTATATATATACATATATATATATATATATATATATATATATATATATATATATATATATATTTATATATATGTATATATATAAATAAATAAATAAATACATATATGTATATATATACATACACACACACACATACATACATATATATATATATAATATATACTTCAGTCCATCGGTCGACCCAAGCTAGGAATAATAGTTGTGTCACCTTGCATTCCCGGAGCCTTGGTGAGAACTGAAAGGCTTTAAGGCGTTGATCTTGTTTGCCCTTCCCAGGTGACAGTAGGGGAGACATGACATACCACCCCCTGCAAACCAGTTTGTCCGCCTTGGGTGGGAGCTAGGTTGGTAGGGGATCGAGAAGGTAAGGGAGACAGTAGCACTAAGGTCCAGCATGCGCAGTGTGTGCCAACAAGCTTATATATATATATATATATATATATATATATAAATATATATATATATATACACAATATATATTATACTATACATATATATATATATGTATATATATATATAGTATACTATATATATATATATATTATATATATATATATATATTTTAACTAGCTAGTTCCAGAGTAGGCGGGATATGGTGGAATTAAGTCCCTAGAGAATATTGACTGACAGGGAATGCGAACCATTTCCTTTGATAACATGCTATATAAAATTCCACTAATGCCAAGCATCTTCACGATACCTAGAGTGGGAATCGAACCCTTGTCAAAGGAAAAAAGAAAATGTTCTAACGACTTGGCCACTCTTGGAAACTGTGTTACCATAAACTGTTACCATACACTCTTAAAATTCACGTTTTCCTTTAAGAAAGTTAATTTAGTTTTAAAGATTCAGGTGGTAGACAGAGAGAATACAAAAAAGAAAAGCAACAAAGAACGTAAAATTTAGTTTCTACTCTAAATAATAAAAAAAAAACTGCCCCACTTATACTCTTATTAATAGACGAGTGTCAGACGAAGGAAAGAAATCTAGCTGAACTCACTTTGCTGAAAGAGCTCTAAAATGGAAATGGTCAAGTTTGAATAGAGTTCTAAGACAACAGTTTTAGCTTTCCACTTCAGGAGTTTCATGTCTTGAAGGGCCACTGGCACTTGAGAGGCTGAGAAAAAACCGATTGAAAAACAGTCCGAACTTCAATCATTGAAAACTTCATACTGAAACTGAGATTTCCCAAATGAACCCAATGAAAAAGTTATTATGATAACAGGAACATTTTACAAGACATTTTGTTACAAAAACGTTTCAGTGTAACAATGTTTATTCCCACTGCTTACAAAAAGGATGTTTATTTCTGATCTTACAAAGTTTGTCATCCGTGTTTGCTATCATAATTTGACAGGATATTAGATATTTGAACAAGTTAGTTGTACATGTTGCTTCGGCTAACCCAGTTAGACTAGGTACTAGATATGGCTAATTTAACTGTCTGTCAAAATGTCCATCAAACTCTTGACTTGACTTCACGAACATGTTCTTCCCCACCAGCTCAAGCCTTCAGTGTTAGACAAGGCTTTCGAATGTGGAGGCAAGGTAAATTCATTATGGTGTCATTCGTACAAGGTAAAGAGAATTTCTTAAAAACTTGAGCACTCCTGTCTAAAATAGGTCAGATTTCGTAAAAAGTTAAAATGTTCAGGTTTGTCCACACTTCAGCAAAACAAGTCTCAAACACATGGCAACTTAATGCACACATAACACAGACTGGTTGAACGCAAGTAAACGACTTTAATTGGCGAACGAATCTTTGGCAAGTGCCGAACAATATATGAACACTGATTAGTGATACTTACCAGTAATTCAGTGACTTGTGCTCAACCTGTCTGTGATTTGTGTCATTATTCAACTCATTGGGCAAACGGAGACCATGATTTATAAAAGAGACCGAATTTGACATTCTTATTAGCTTGCTTATTGAAATTAAGCTGACTCGACAAGAGTAATAGGCTTAAATATTGTTAGCAGACCATTTGTTAATAGTAATCTATACTTTATAAACATGATGAAATTATTCGTCCTTAACAATCCATCCATTAGAATTAGAGGTAACTTTGTAAATGTCGAGGCATAAAATCCTTGATAACTCATCATTCAGCTTATTCAGCAGATTTGATTTAGTAGATATGACACGAATAATCCCCTTAGTAACCGATCCAGTAAAATTCAAGTGGACGTATAGTCATGAGAAGAGTAATTGGTCTTGTTAAATCACCCAGCAAAATTAAATTCGATTTTATAATTAATATGAACTGTCCGCACTAACCAATTTAAATTTAATGCCATGCTGATAAGTCGAGCTATCCATGTTCACTCACCTATGAAAAATAGATTGAGTCTTATAAGTGTGACAACTTCATTGGATTTTTCGAAACTTCACTTTGACTGGTAATTTTCCCCGGCATTGTTGCAATTATTATAGTGTCATTCAGAGCTTTTATGCAAGTACCACTGAAATTTTTAATACTGGTGACCGAAGGTGACTGTAGGACTGTTTTGGCATATTTCCTCAATACCAGTGACCCTCTAAGCAACCTAGTACCACAATTTAATTTAAAATCAAATATTTTCAATTAAATTTTGGGTGGAAGTCAATGGAAGTTCTCTCCCAAAAGCCAATCCAAACATAATCAAATATATACAAGTTCCATTTCTCATTTTTTGAGTACTCGTAATTTTCCAGCCTTCCAATCCAGACTTCTTTCCTTTATCCTGGACTCTGCGCAAGGCTCCAGAAGAAACAAGAAAGAGATTCATAAACCCTTACAACAAAACGTATTTAGAAGATCATTTTTGTTGCATTTCCATATGTGTGCTGGACATAGAAAATCAGATGTTAAACAGAGATCAGTGTTTTTTGCTTAATTTTTCAAGTTACAAGTTACCATCATTGTAGTTTCTACTCAATACTTTTGAAATCAACATACATGTAAAAAAGCATATGGAATGGCACGAGTATAGCAAATATTGCTTTAGTATGTGAGATTGCTGCTTCGTATTAAATGAGAAACTAACAGCCACCAATACAAATGTATTTTGGTACAAAATAAGATTAAAGGCATGTGAAATAACTTGTGGGCAATAGATGAAATGTTTTCGACAATGCCGATGAACTCAAGAATGCAACTGAATTAGTTATACTATTCATAATGAAATAATTTAGCACAAATGTGACACATCATTACCTTTGAAGACGTGGACGATTACATTGGCAGGGATGGCATTGGAAGGCTGGCAGGTGTAGTTTCCAGAGTCCGTGAAGTTGATGTTCCGGACCTGGAGTTCGCTCGATCTCGTGTCTTCCTCCGTCTTCACCTGTGTTGTGGAAAAGGTATCTGAACGTGATTGTCATGCAGTGCAGTTCTCTTTGTATTCTAATAATTTACTGACATTCTTTGTTTATTGAGTAATTTTTTAATTTAATTTTTTTACTTGATAAGTGATCTCTTTCTGTATTTCTCATTACCTTCTGTTACTTATTCCTAATGAATGCCATAATATTCTTTGGAAGCTTGAATTTCAAGTCAGTGGCAACCTTGTGGTGTGGTTGTTCAAATGAATAGGGTACGTCTTCTGAATAATAATAATAATAATAATAATAATAATAATAATAATAATAATAATAATAATAATAATAATAAGTTGGAAGAAGACCTTCATTAATACAGGTTTGATTGAAAATAATGGTTTTTATCAGCCGCGTTTATTTTGTATAGAAGTTCCTCTATTCTTCTTATTACTGACTTTTCTTCTGTACTCAAGTTGGCTATTAAAACGCCAAAAACGTGGTATTTGTTAAATTGAATATATTATACAAAATGCAGTACAAATTGGATCTTAAGCCTAATCGTCAAAAGATACTAAATGACTCATTCTGGATTCTTCTTGCTCAGGGGCGTCTCTCTCTCTCTCTCTCTCTCTCTCTATCTCCTCTGCTCTCCTTCTCCATCATCTCTCTCATCTCTCTTGCAATGTTTCGTCCTTAAACCCAGAAGTACATCGTCGGGCAGGTGTTATGAGACTAAAGTTCTTACGGGACTCCTACAGTATATATAGCTGTTGCACAGCATGGGGTCCTTATCGGCGAATTCTGATGGGCTAAATGGCTCTGCTGCTAACCCCCTGTTGGTGGATGGATGCCTCAAGATCAGACTGCAGTGGTTTCTCAGACCGTCGTAAGGGAAGGACGCTCTGACAGGATTCTGGTTGGTTGGAGCAGGCGATTGCATGACGTCACCACTTGCCGAATTGTCATTGGCTCGTTGCTGTTGCGTGACGTTATGCCTGGTGTAGTCTAGTGTATCTTGATCTGGGTTGTCTTGTTCGGTGGCCACATCTGGTGTGGTATTATTTAGTGATACCATGTCGTCTTGATTATGCCCTCGGTGGGTGGAGAAAGGGACCCTCTTCGTACAGATGTCCAAAAGGGGCTCGCAGTGATGACTCTGGGATGTTGAGGGGAGGGGTCGATTCATCCCTATAGACTCGGTCAAGGATGAGATCTATAGTTTCTTCGACGGGGACGTTTGTAAAAAGAGATTCCACATCGAGGGAAGCCATAGTGCCAGTGCCAGGGGAATCCTTGACCTTCTCGAAGACTTTAGCCACATAGGATGTAGGGGGTCAGAATATTATTTAGGCGTTTTGCCAAGGCGTAAGTAGGTGCGGGTGTCTGGCTGATGATCGGGCGGAGGGGGTTACCTTCTTTATGATTCTTTACATTACCATATCACGGGAACCTAATCCGATTAGGCTTAAGCTCCAATTTGTACTGTATTTTGTGTAATATTATGTTTGACAAATACCACGTTTTTGACATGAATCGCCCATTTGGCGCTTTAATAGCCAACTTGAGTACAGAAGAAAAGTCAGTAATAAGAAGAATAGAGAACTTCTATACAAAATAAACGCGGCTGAAATAACCATTATTTTCAATAAAGCCTGTAATAATAATAATAATAATAATAATAATAATAATAATAATAATAATAATAATAATAATAATAATAATAATAATAATGTGATTGGACACTTGACTTGCTAGGATACAGACTTGAATCTTGTCCTTGCCTCTACCGAATCACAAGGGTACAGCTTTGAGTTATGGGAGTTGAAATTCTGAATCTTTTCGCTGAGTTTTTAGAATGAAATGAACTTGTTGCAGCAACATCAGTGAGATTCAGAAGTAGATGGGTCTTTGTTGTATGGTGCAGGAGGTCATTTGTTGAAAGTGATTCAGAATCTATAGGATGAGAGAGTTGAGTGAGAATAAATAGAGGAACAGTGCTTCGGAGTAAAAGTAGCTCTCAGACAAAAGTGTTTCGTGTCCTTCGAGGCTTTTTAAATATGATTATGAATGATTTTATGGAAGAGGTGAAGAGAAGAAATACATAGTATCTATGTTTGTGTGAAATA
>NC_061109.1:58647658-58690158 GCF_015104395.2 Macrobrachium nipponense
ACAAAGCGCCAAGCACGTGTACGATGGTTTGAACACATAGGAAGATGTGTTAGGACAAAAAGGCTTTTAGCAAAACCACCATTCAGTGCCATACGGGATCACGCAGAAAATAGTGATCACCGTCTAAGCTTAGAATCCTTTTCCACTCTCTCTAGTAGAGTGGCCCCCGAGGACCTGGTAATAGTAGAAAGTCTGTACACTTTCAAGTTGGAACCTTCCCTCAGTAACAACGAGAGGTCCATGGTGATGATGTGTTTTTAATTTTTAGTGCGTATGTTTGTATGCCTTGATGATACAGGTCTTTACCTCTTTTAATATTGCTTCCTTTCGTTTTTTTATGTATTTCATAGGTACCTATGGATGGGTCGTCGAGGCCTGTTATTTCCAATTCTAATTTTGCTCTCGCATGGTTATACCTGTTCTGTATTGTAAAACTTAAGCTCAATGTTACTATGTAGAATATATAATATATATTGCCCGTTTCACATTACGGTTACGTTTCTGACAAACTATATACAGCCATATCCGATGTTGTTTTTGCGCTGCAAAAGTTATTTAATATAAGGTTCCCTATCCATACTTTTAAAAATAAATATATTTTGCTTTAAAGATGTAAGTTTATCCCACTTAAAATTTGGTGCCACTTTTAGGAAAATTTTTTTTTTACAGATTTATCAAAAACTTTAATGTTTTTCTCTTGGTGGGAATCTAATAATAGTCTGTTGTATTTTTTTTAATATTACTGGTTTTTGCACAGTCGTTAGTCTGTCCAAATGTTTGTTTGTATGGTGTTTTTACGTTGCATGGAACCAATTAATGGTTATTCAGCAACGGTACCAACGGCTTTACATGACTACCGAACCACATCGAGAGTGAATTTCTATCACCAGAAATACACCTCTCACTCCTCAATGGAATGGTAGGGAATCGAACCCGCGACCACCGAGGTGGGAAGCAAATACCATACCAACCACGCCACTGAGGCGCTAGTCCGGTGCTTTTACGTTGCATGGAACCAAATGGACCAGGCTAGGGTGTGGCCATAATTTTCCTTCTTTTAGTGTCCTCCCAAGTTCTGTATGAGGAACATTTATTTTGCCTTATTTTCGGAATTGGGATTGGGCACATCATCATACACTGGGTCACCAACACTTGGGGACGAATTTGTTGGTTATCAAACTTTCCCATACAATCTTTCTGATGGGACACTAGGGCTTATACCAATTTGTGCAAAACTCCTACGCCTTTAAATTGTCAGTCTGTGGAGATGGGACCCAGTAATAGGAGCACAGCTTAAACACAGCCAATCTCAAGTTATAGAAGATAGAAAAAAATCTGGGAAATTCTAGTATTTTCAAAACATTGCAATGCTTCTGCATTTGAATATGGACTTTCAGCAAGTAGCTTTAACCATCCATGATGAAAAGGGGAAAATAGCCCTTACGAGACAAAAGCAGCTTTTTAAATAAACTCTCTTGACCCCAGTTATATTAATTCTTAAACCAAGACAGGTCACACAAAATTTGGCAATGCATATGTCACGTTTCTCTTTGACTGGACTTGAGAGAATAACCATTACATACTGTGAATATCGTAGCCAAAAGAGAGGATACTAGTCTTCTATATTATACTTCAGTAGTTTGAACACCTAGAGGCAATAACGATTAAAAACTAGATCTTTAAAGGAGTTTTTTTCAAGTTCCTTCACAATAAGGAACTGTGAAGACAATAAAATGGACAAACATTATACAAATATTTATTTTCATGTTACAAGTATATGGTTTTGTAATTTGTGTATAATAAGCGCACTTCCACAGTGTTTCATACACTGATAAATACACACAAAACAGCTAGCAAATACTCCACTTTTCACCTGTCTGTCTGCAATTCCCTGGTTATCAAACTCGCCACTCAAAATATCTGGAGCTAAATGCTGCATTTTAAAACATACACACGAGAAATTTTGTCAAAACAAAACAAAGAAAACATACTGATTCCTGCTCTAAAATACACTTCTAGTTGGTAGGTCTTATAGTTGAATAAGACATCTTTTGTGTAACTTAAATGTAGAAATTCATGTAAAAAAAATCATATACCTGAAATATATCATTAGGACACTGAAAATTAGTTTGGTAACCTAAATACTAAGGTGTGCATCTGAGCTGGAAGAGTTCATTCTAGAATCAGAATCCTGAAATAAAAATCCTGCAAGAAGAGTTACTGGACAAAACCTATTTAACACTTCTGAATATTCAGTAATATTTAGATACCTGTATCTAATTTTATGACTGACGAAGACTGGTTCTGCAATGGAGTTGGTTTCAATCTGAAATTAAGAGGGTTCACTGGACAAAACCTATTCAATACTTCTGAATATTTAATTAAGCTTTTTTTTTTTTTAGGTGCTAAGGATATACAAGATATCTAATTCTATGACAAACAAAAAATGTTTCTGGGACAAAGTGCTATTTCAATCCAAAATTACGTACATGGGTTTCCCAATGGCTAATAAAATTTCAGCCAATTGCTTAGCTCAAGTTCCGTACCATTAAACTTCTCTGATGATGAAATGCACATAAAAGATCGACAATAAATAATAACATGGCTATGTATCTGTCAGCATGTGCATTCAAGCTAAAGAGACCCCACTAGAGGACATTACTATTAATTTAGAAGGTGACTTTAGCTTAAATTCTCACCTAAAAATACTCTACCAAAAAATGATCAACACTTGCCATTGTACATATCCACTCACACTATTTTTTTGTATCCTTGGCAACTGCTTCTTCAATGAAAACTACTCAACAATGTTGAAAAATGTACATGCAATGTACAAAATCACTAAAGGTATAAGCACTTGCTGCTTAGGCACAACATGACAATATCCTACACAAACTTGCAGATGTTTCTGACATTCAAGGATAAATTTCTCCATAGATCTTGTTTATATACCTCACTTTTATACTAAAATTTATACATTTCAAATTGAGGCTCAACTGTTTCCAGACTATATTACAGCACATGACTGGACTTCGCAAACACTTTTTACCTCAATTTCATAAGGAGACAATGTTTACAGATCTATGATCAAATGGAACAGTGGGCCATTCTACTTTCTACATGAAATCTGAACCACACCTCATCACAGGAATATGACCCCAATCTATGAATTTAATAAGGGTCAAACTTAAAAAGTTCTAAAATTTCTTCCTTTAAACTAAGATCAACAGTTTAAATGCTCATTCTCATGGGGATTTTTCACATGGTGATGAAAAAGGTACAGAGCAGGAATAAGAGTGAAAAGGCAACTGGTGGCATCAAATATCAAGATGTTTACATACACCAAATGCATTATATGAAACTTGTTTACAAAACTTGCTCACCTTTGAAGGTTCAGAAATGGTGCAAAAATCTTCGAAATTATTTTTCATACAAGTAACAACTTGCCTTCTTATTAGACAATGGTCTTAAGCAATATAAAACAAATCCTTTGAAAGAATAACCCATTAGTACATATTCTATTTTTACTATCATGAATAATCTAAATGTTGAAGCAGTTAATACTACTAGGTACCTGAGATAAAGATCAACAAAAGAACAAGCTGTGGAAACTACAATTTTTAATTATTTTTATGTAATGAACAAAAAAGTAAAAAAAAAAAAAAAAAAAAAAAAAAAAAAAAAAAAAAATCTTCAATACAAGGTGCTCCTAAAACTGTATGTTAGCTAATATATTAATTGCAAAGCACCCTGAAATCACACCAATACTAGAAAATTTATGACATGGCAAACATAAAATGGAACACAGAATCCAATATTCGGTCAAAACTATTCGATGCGTACATATTAAGTAGTCATCTAAATGAGTTCTGTCTCTGTACGAAATCAAAGATGCAGTCTGGTTATTTGTTAAAAAGAGTACACTGAAAATGATTAGCAAATAAACCCCAAAGAATGACAAACTTGTGCCATCCTCAATAGTCAATAGCACCATCAGAACTTTTCTTTTGTCATTTCATTGTGTAATGGAATCTTTGTCAAAACTAGGTATACACAGCTACTACTATGTATCTAGATTATGTAATCTTTCAATGGTGCATTTCTATGGATTACCATTTAGCTGCCTTTATTTGATAACTATATAGTACAACTCATTGTGCTTTACTTTTCTGTGCCTTTGAAAACCCATCTGCTTCACTGTTATTTACATGAATGAAAGCAAATCTGATGCTGCTATTCAATTTAATGTTGAAAATGAATCGATTTGCATTTCTAAAATTTTAACTTTTTCATCAGTCAAAACACTTCCTTTTAAAAAATTTGACTGACTACTGGTCTAAATTTCCTTCTGAATGTATGCTGAATGTTAGAACACCAGAATTCAATTTGATCGTCTCTTTTCTCCTCCTAAAACACTTTTAAAACAAAGCATATAGTGAAAAACTGTCATTTACTGACAGGTTTGCAAAAATGTCAAAACAAAGTAACTGTATACTTTTACAGCCTTCAAAAATGTCACAATAAATTACTGTCACTGTATATTTTTACAACTTTCAAAAATGTTACAAATTATTTTCATTGTATATTTTTACAGCCTTTCATTGTATATTTTTACAATCAAGTTAATCAACAGAATTACAAATGCCGAAAGAACAAAAAATTCTAATGGTAACAACATTTTGGAGTACTGTACAAATATTCCCTAAAAAGAAGTTTATCACCAATCACATTAAGACACATTCGAACAAGGTCAATCCTCATGGAAAAATCCTCTAATACAACAGCCAATAAAAAAATGTGACAAAGAATTGAAAGGATTTTTTAAAAACTCATTGTATTTTGTAGAATACAAAAAACCATTTCAGTTTGGATATTGCAAGTCTACTTACAATACTTAGACCTTTCACATCTTTCTAAACCAATGGTCCAAAGCAGAAATTTACTTCTTGCCTTACAGATTTTTACATGAAATGCCCACAGGTGAAAATGATACTATTAAAAAACTGACATTTCATCTTTTTCCAACCCATTCATAAAATCATTTATGGCCAAACACACAAAGCATTGAATACCACCTGAGTGAAAAATTCATATTGAAAAAGATACTCAATAATGACTTGTGAGATTACACAGAACTGAAGTTAATACCATAGAGATAACAATTACCCTCTCTCCTATAGGCATGGACAAAGAACTTTGACAAAAAAGTCATCATTAAATCATTAAAATAATCAGATGCACTGCTGAGTCCTGTCCATTACTCTGTTTATAGGAACATATTAATCATTATTTAACCATAAAGTATGAGATCCTAAATATATATCCATATATCTCATCAAAATACTGGTTAAAACCAGCTACATGTCCTGAATCTACTTCCTCTGTGGTTTTTCCTAAACCATGGCACCTTGTTTTGATAAATCTCATCACTGCATATCCTAAACTATAAATAGAACACCTGTCTAAGATTCCATCGTCAGTAATAGGCTCGCCGGGGATTATTCTGCAAAGAAAAGTTGGATATGGTGAATTTTAATATGTCAGGGATTCAGTTTATTCTCAAAACAAATAGTTGCACTGTCATGTATGACACAGCACAGCTGTCATAAATTTCATATTCACATTTGACAAAGGTTACATTAAGCACTAAGGATCCATGTCTGGTCTTGCAGCATCTTTTATGGTTTCATTACATGAAACTTTGTCGTCATAATGACTTCTTATAAATGTATGTTGAATGTATGAGACCTATTGAGTAACTTTTCCCAAGTGGAGAAAAAAAATATCCTAAGCAGATGATGTTTTCAATGCAGGACTAATTGAGTTTTTATTTTAATTGCATGATTTAATAAGCAAAAATACCAAACATCTCTTTATTATTAGTTCCCCTTTCCACTTACCAGAGGATTCGGTCTGAATCTGTATGCAAGCATCATGCGTTTCCTATATGCATCATATTCATCGTCATTATCGGTGAGGGCATCAGGCCTCTCCACACCCAACCCTTGATTTTCACTGCGACCAGTTCTGAAAATCACATGTATCAAATGTTTAGTATCACAATGTCCACAGTACACTATCTATGCACATCTCCAACTGCATTAAATAAGTTCCTCATATGGAAAGCAACTTGAATATCCTTCAACATAATCTACTATATCCCACTGACCATAAATTAGATCATTCTGCTGCCAGAAAATTCATCATAATCTTCTGTATTTTCCTTATGCAAGCACCGTTTGTTTTTACCCTTTTTAGCAGTGGGATAATTTTACCAGTATTCAAAAAAATCTTTTCTGCTTTATCCATCCAAGCTATTGCTACTTACAATCCATCTCAGTAACTGCTTCAAGAGAATAGATATGGAATTTAGGCCAAAGGCAAAGCACTCAGACCCGAAGTCATTCCATGCTGAAAGGGAACTTAACAGTAAAAAGTTTTGGAAGGTGCAACATGAGAAAAACCTTGCAGTTGCACTATAAATCTATGCTAGGAGATGGTGGAAAGTAAGATGGGAGAAAAAGAACGTAAGAAATTGCTTCAAAGTGTTATGTTTAATGGCTTAAAAAATCCGGAATTGTTTTACATTTTCCAAAATATATTTTCTCCACAATATGGTGCTACATCATCCTATCTCCTCCATTTTATTTAATGCATTTCAAAAAAGAAAACCTTTTAAGGCATTGTACATTTTGCAATTCAGAGCATCACTGCTGACACTGTTAAATTTAATACACATTACTGATTTTATAAGGATTCCACTCTTTCAAATGGTTACATTTTAAATGCCCTTGTCACATTACGTATGATTGAAAATATATAATGACAAAATCACCAAAAGGTGGATAGTAATACATATACTACTCCTGTCACATCGGTGGATTAATATAGCAGTAACATATAATAAAGATTCTAATTATGAGATGAAATACTAAACTCTGAATAGAATAGAATATAGAATTTAGGCCAAAGATCACGCACTGGGTACCTATGAGGTCATTCGGTGCTGAAATGGAAACTGACAGTAATAAGGTTTTAAAAGTGTAACAGAAGGAAATCCTTGCAGTTGCACAGTGAAGCAACTTTTAGAAGAGGATGGAAAGTAAGATGGAAGGAAAATATGAATGGAGATAGAAAATATGAATGGAGATAGAAAATAGGAATGGACAGAAGTAAAAACGAATGAACCGGACTGCAGCTAGGGATTGAAGGGATGCTGCAAAGTACCTTAAGAAATGCCTACAGTGCACTGACAGCCCTACCCTGCTACAGGGCTAAACTGAATAAATTCTATAAAAAAAGTTACAGATCAGTGATTGGTTACTACAAAATGACTTGGCTAATATCAACTACACTTAACTAAATTATAAAGATACCATAGACAGCAGCTAACAGTAAATAACATGCCATTCATTTGATACTTACTGATTGACAGGTGTTGTGATTCCTTTCCCTTCAGCTCCTAGGCCCATTCCTTCCGTCCAACCCATGCTCTTGAGCATTTTGTAGCCAATATTGTCCTCTGTCAATTTATGCTCCTGATAGTCCGACAAATCAGGGTCTCTTCCTTCTTTGATGGCACGATACTGTTAATAAAAAAAATTAATTTTACATTCTAAACGGTAAACAATACAAGCATAGATTTGCAATGACAAGGGAAAGGATGGCCAAAGCTAACATAGGTCAAGGAATATATTCATCTATACTGAAATTGATTTTGCTTCACATGATATATTGTTATTTTACTTAATATTCAATCAACAAGACATTTTGCTGGCTTTAAGGGGACCGCCTCAGTTGGGGGGGAGGGTATCGAAATATTGCCTGGAGAAATTATGTTTTGCTACCCATTTATAACTCACCTAATGGAAAGTTACTACAAAAAGTTTCATAAATTTCTATCCATTCATTTTTTTATATTAATATTTTCCCCGATTTTTAGATGCATTTGCTCTATCCAATGAATTGAGAAAGATTAAAAAAAAAAAAATTTTGATATAAAAAAAAAATATTTTTTAAATTTAATTACTTTATTCCAATTTGGAATAATTTGAAAATTCTTCCAATTCTTTCCATGTAAAATTTATCAAGGATTTCAATGGTATTTGAATTTTGAAAATAGGACAACAAATAATAAAACCTTAGGGTTTTAAAGCGACCCATATACTGAAAAACATAGTTTGAGATATCGCATGTTAAAGTTTGCATAATGAAATTCTCAGTGAAAACCACATAGGCATCAATTTAAAAATTTACTTAAGCTTGATTTTTTTATTCTAACGGCATACTTCTATGGTATCTGGTCCTCCCACTTTAAAAAGTTATATTAAACCCCCCAAGGGGGTGAGTATCATGAGGCACCACCCCACTCATTGTCGCCAGCTAGGCCTGGGAGCGTGATGAATGCACATGCTTCATCTTGGTGTTCTTTCTTGGATAAGTCTTTCTTTCAACCTTTCTCAAGCTAATGTACGGCTTTCTTGACTGCTTCTTCCTTGGCATTTTGATGAATAAACAAGAAAAACACACCTAGATATAGAGTACTTGACAACTCCGGCTCAGAAGTGAACGGTATGGTTACATCAAAGGTATGCGGGTTACTGATGTGTTTGTGCAGCTGCTCCTCCTGCCTCTCTGCTTCAGAAAGCGTAGGATGGGAAAAATGTCGTACAACAAATATGATAACCTATGGAAAATTTATGTAAAACACAACGGAACAATAGGACATCAAAACATCGTATTTTTCGTGATATTTTCATTGCGGATACTTTCACAAAAAATCATTTTTGACCCACTTACAGGTTAGCTACAGCACTAATATTTTATGTCTGGCTGTGGCACACATCAATGTTGCCAGAGATGAGTAAAACTCAATTTCGCCCATCGACCGACCTCAAAATTGTCATATTTCAGGCCTCCCAACTGAGGCGGTCCCCTTAAAGTTATGTCTAAATTTGCTGGCTTTAAAGTCACATCTAAAATATGCTGATATGCATATATATACCTTGTATGACAATAACAGCGGTCTTTACATATTTCCAAGCATCAAAGATGCCATCGTTATGTTGAATATACAATTTAAATAAAGATAGATAAATATATAGATAAATTAAACAAATAGAGCTATTCTACTTCCACCTACCTTACCGAGATGTTTATTCATAGGTACTTGGTGGCTTAGCAACATGATGATTCTGTTGACCATTAACAGTCTGCTTTTTCTCGTTTACATCGCGGAAACCAGGTAATATTGTACCCATACTTTACACCAGTGTGTCTGAATCATGACAAATGATGGAATAATAATGCTAATAACATGTGGGTTCAGAATAAAAACGTGACATTTAAGGTATGCAAAACGTTCGTGCAGATTCTTTTCAACCATAGGTTCGACTAAAGGGGTAATATTGATTACTGATGTTTTTCCACTTCATTTACTTTAAAATTATATTTTTTTCAGCGAAGGTTTTCTGAAGTTGAAATGCTAGTGAATTAATAAATTTGAAAACAGGTTACCAAGTTAATGTACAAGGTATCAATGCCCAGCCAACGGTGACAGTATTGAAGACCGTAGCCATGACGTCAGCGGTCATGTGATTGCCAGGGGCCTGGGCCACATTAGATATTTTTTTCCATGAGAAATACATGAAGCTCAAACTTAATAGGTCATAAAATCCTATTATTACAAAGGTTAACATTCGTTTAACAAAATCCTATTATTATAAAGCTTAACATTCATTTAATAGATAACATCTTTTGCACTATAGGACACATTCTAGTATTAATTTGATGATGACAGTGTATTATTACTGAAATAATTGCACTTTTACCTGGTGTGCGGACCAAAAAAAACCTCAAACAGAGAAAATCATTACGACTCCGGTGACATTAGTTCACTTTCATATTCACAGAAAACAGTGAGAACAGTTAAAGCGAGCATTAAGCACAACTTCTATATTACTATGACTTCAACATTCACATGAATCAGGAAAATATAGTGGTTTTAACCCTTAATGGATGGATTGATTCTCGTGGAGTAGTAATTACAGGTTTGGGGTGGTGGACGGATTGATCCTGTGGATAAACAATATTACGTGCCATCGATTAGGAAAGAATTGGGTGGAAAAGAGGTGCCAATACTTTTATAGCTCATAAATTCACTAACGGCAAGTGTTACACCAATTAAAATCACGAGTGTGGGCATCTCAGGACTTCAGTAGTGCTTGTGACTTGAAGGGAAAATGTTCTGCATCTCTATCTCACATGACGTCTTTTTGTAAATTTGCTCGTAAGTATACCAAGGGGTTTCTGTCATTTTTTGTTCTTGTCTTTTACGATAGTATGTCTGTTGTAAATGTAATTTGACAAAGAAAATTGCAAAGAAATATTAATAAAAACATGTAAAAGTAAAAAAAAAGTTACTGAATCTTTGTTCTCAGTAAATTTACGTAAATATTTTTCAGCAAGCACGCTAAGATTTTGTTACCGTTTTATTTCTTCTAAGTTTTGCCATTGTGTGAACAGTAATTATAACTTTACAAAATAAAATAAATTCATTTATTAAAAAAACATCTATAAGTTGGTAAAATTTACAATTGTCTTGTAAAAGAGGCCCCACAAGGGGTTGTAAATAGTAATTTTCAACTTCTCATGGAAGGTAGGGAAAATAAAAAAAAAAAAATTTTCCACCATGTTCATTTGCATATATTCCTCTTTTCAATTACATGTTTTTCTTCGTAAATTGGCCGACCTCAAAGTTTACCTGGCCCAAGGAGCTGCACATCACTATATTTACCTGTCCAGTAAGGGTTAATTCTCGGCACATACACAATATAATTTAAAAATCAAAATGGATAAAAAAAAACATCACTAACCGAAGTTCAGATGTTTATATTTTGGCACCAGATTACTAAAACAAAATAGAATCACAAAATAAGTTTAACAGCCTTTTTTATTTAACCCATCCCCATTTTTTACTATTTGATATCTAAACCATGTTTCTGATATATGTAATCCATTATCTGAATCTAATTGCCAACTTTAAGCTTATACTTTTATATTCCTCTCATCAATTCCTGGCCCATGTATTTCTTATGGGGGAAAATGATGTGGCACAACGACTATACTATTAGGTTCAGATGTGGCGACGTCATGCTATGGTGCTCTAGTCTAGTCTATTGAATGTAGGCTTTAGCGGTAAGTTTTTTTTTCTTTTTAATCTCAGGCAAAGGGAACACTAAACACCACAAAAGCAAATATACAAGAAATACAGAATAATTTATTGCATCAATAGTTACCATACATTTCAATTTGAGGACTGAAAATACCAGTTATATTGACGTACAATATGTTTCGCTAATCCGTCTACCGTAGACACATATTTTTGCATGATACTTTTGTTTATTTACTATTCTAACAATTTAATATTTACACATTGGATTTAGATGTCATACAAAGGAGTTATGATTAGGTACTGTATAGCAAGGATAACCTTTTTCTGGGCTCAGGGTAGGTCTATGAAAAACATAATCTTTGGCTTCTAAGATACACTATAAATTCCAAATCGTATTTCAAGGAAAAAAATTAACGTCTTCAGCATCGGGACAGATATTTTCAGTGTGCCCATGACTTAAAAATCACGCTAAACAATAAAACTGTAACAAGCAAAAAGTTAAATGATCTATTAGGAAAACTCTCTTACTTCCTTACTTTAAAATTTCAGATGAAAACCCTAGAGAACCTTCAACTGAAAACCCTTATGGAATAGCCTTGAAACCAAAGAGGGCTCCAAACAGATATCCTTAGTGTAATTGGACATTGAAGGTAATAAGAGTTTTTATAAAATGAGAGAGCACAGACACTTTCTGATCTGGCAAAAGCCACTAATGAAGAAATACATACATACATACATACATACATACATACATATATATATTCTTATAATGTAAGTTTTGTAATGCAATTATAATTTTGGTAATATGATTAATTCACCTCAGAACCTGTGTATCATGTTAAGTAGTGTAACTTTTCATTTTTAAACATACATAAGGTGGAGAGAGGAAAGATGTACGTAAGACAGAGAGAAAGAGTAACAGAGAAGGTTGTTATTCACACCGCAAGAAGGCCTGAGCCAGCTGATTTCTTTATCGGCGCAAACATGTGCATAGGGACCTCAAAGGCAGCATCGAGCCCTTTGAGAACCTTCCCTACAATGATGTTATTCATGTTTAACATAGAGAGATGATGTAATATGTTTTCGTCTTGAACTAGATGCTAATCGCCTATACGCTTATGGGGATAGAGAACGATTCATTTGATTCCGAGACCAAGCCGCTGGCGTGAGGGATAGGATCTCTCTCTCTCTCTCTCTCTTGTTCGCGAGTGTTTCATTAACGTAATAATGTATCTTACATTTGTATTTGAGAAGGTCACTCATATAATTCTTAGTAAAATATATTAGTTTTGTGAAGGCGCCCACGAAAGTGTAGACGTATGTAACAGGCCTTTCTCTTGAGTGAGAAGCTGCAGCTGTGTATACAGGTATTTCACAAATGTTTTGAAGTGCCCTTCGAGGTTTCATTTTACAGTGTTTGTAAAAATTATTATTTTTATGCATTTTTCTTTTGCCTTGCTCATTTGACATGTTCATTTTATATGCTTAATCTTTGTACTGTCAATGCTTTAATTGTTTCCATATTATGCATAATGTTTTTTTTGCATTATCTTTATTTTGTTTAATTAGTTTGAATAATATTCTATTGTGTAATTGTTTGAATCTAACACTTGCAAATTAATTTGTATTTTAATTAAATTTCATTTCAAATTTAATTATTATTTTATGATTTAATTTAATTAATTTTCTAGATAAACTTTGATTTAATTTTGCTTAATAATTAATTCAAGAATTAATTAAACTTTTGTTTTCAAGTAATAACAATGTCCCTGAGATTGTGAATTTCACTTATAAATTTTGAATTTAGAAATAAAATTTTTGTATTTAAAATTTATATGAGCATTTTATTTTTTTGGTTCCCCACCATTATTATATTATATTTTGTTTTGTTTAGGTAGAAATATAGTGATAATTGTGCCGTTTCCCACAAATAAATCAGAATCAGGGAAATACTTAATTTGAAATTGCAGGAGTGATGCCCAATTTAATTAAGATTACCTCACATCTATTTTAATGAACTAGACTAATTGTTTTCTTGACTTGTTTCAGTTCTATAAGGGATCACTATTACCTTTAGAGTATTCAGTCGTTTAGTATTTGTGATGGAGGGTCAGGTGTCTGGCTGTAGTGAGGTAAGTAATAACCAGGTACTTGAATAAACTGTGCCCTAAGTACAAAGGGTGTCCCAGACCCAGGAATACAAGGGTCTCTTGTGCTAACAAGTACAAATGGTAAGTGAAATAACCAGATACTTGGCAATTTGGGTTAACAAATATTAATGGTGTACAGACACAGATCTTTGGCTACTTCGTGCACCAAGTATTAATGGTGTCCAGACCCAGATACTCCAGGCCACTTCGTCACAATATATTTATATATAATATATATGTATGGGTGGGGAGGACTGCCCTTTATGAGTTTATCATACCTCATTTCAACTAACTGAAGAAAACAAAAAAATTAGTCTTAAACAGTGGGGCTGCACTCTGGGCGAGTTCTACACTGAAATTTTACTGTGCAATGCTGGGTATGTCAGCTATTTGTCAATACAGTATATAAAAAGTTTGGCGTGGGTGTATGTGTGTGTATGTTCCAGTGTAACTGAAATGCATGAGCAATTTCAACTAAACTTGGAATACATATAACTTACTATCTGGAAAAGAATAATGTGGGGGTAATATATCACTAGTACCAAAGGAGTTGGTGGGAAAGAGGTTAACATGTAAAAATAACCAAAAACGCCATATATTAGTGTCTAATCTGTAGTTTTCGATGTTCCCGAAATGAATAGTGACACTCTTGATGCCTTCAAGTCCAAGTTCAGCCCGATAGTAATGAGGGATGAGAAGGGTGAAAAATATAATGTCAAAAATGACAAAGATTAGTGTCGAATTCATAGTTTTTCGGAGTTGCCGAGGTGAATAGTGACATTCCCAATACCAGTGAAGTCCAAGTTCGGTTGAATAGAACAAATTAAACTACATAACCTTAAATTTTTGAAATAAATATAACTTGGTGTTGGTAGAACATTCTGGAAATTTGTAAAAATAAAAAGCAAGCTAACTTGGCTAGTCTTCCAGTTTAACATCTTTCTGTGAAATGACAGTTTCATTTTGGTCTTTTACATGACTGTTTAAATGTTTCTTAATTTATATGATAAAGATACTGTGCATTTTGGATTTAAATTTATTAATCAAGAGTTTTTCTGTAAAAAAATTTTATTTCTGCACAGATGTATTTCTTAATTATAAATTTTATATTCGTTTGGGATAAATCCGGTGGGTTCTATGCTTTGCCTATAAATTTTAACCTTGCAACACTAGGTATGTCTGCAGGTCAAAATATAAAGACCGGGAAAGAACGATACACTACAAATAATGGCAGAAAAAGTAATACACATGGCAATTAAAATATAATGGCTGGAAAAAAGATACATATCAATAAAAATATAATGACACAAAAAGAAAGATAAATAAAAAATCACAAACCTTTTCCATAAACCTTGCTAGTTCATCTGGGGGAAGGAAATCGCCAATGTGGTGTTTGCCTTCAGCATTCTGTGTGAGCTCTTGTGCTTTACTGTGAGTTTCAGCCATCTCCTTAGCACGCCTAAGAATAAATATGCCAAATAATGAATTTTGAGAAATAATTAATTCTCATATAGTTGCTGAGTGGATTTCATGACATACAAGTTTAGCAGATATGGAATTTTTTGTACAAACTTATATACCAATGCCAATTCAAACAGCTTAGCTTTGGAATAGAGAAATTAGGCTAAAGGTGAAGTGCTGGGATCTATGAGGTCATTCAGCGATGAGAGGAAATTGCAAGTAGAAAGGCTTGAAAAGTGTAACAAGAGGAAAACCTTGCAGCTGCACTATGAAACAACTGTTAGGAGAGAGTGGATAGCAAGATGGAAGAGAAAATGGTACAGTAAAGGGAGTGGAAGGGGGTTGCAACTAAGGGCTGAAGGGACACTGCAAAGAACCTTTAGTAATACACTGCACCGTGTGAGGTGCACTGACAGCACAATCCCCCAACAGGGACTAACTAGCTTTGAAAAATGAAAAGCAAAATCAATCCTCACCTCTTATGCTCCCAAGTTCCACCATCAGTATCTTCATCGCTATCGTACTCATATTTTACTTTTCCCTGTCGCTCTAGTCTGTCTGCTTCTTTTTGCTTTGCTTGTAGTAACTGGAAGACCACGTTCATCTGGAAAAAGCAGATCCCATTAAAAAATCAATTGCAAATCCTAACTTAAAGGAAACTGGTGTTTTAACCATGAGCAAATTAGTTTTCAGCTAGAATCCAGTCAGTTCAACAATCTCAAATCTAGCCTTTTCATTCTGGTTGAAATATGGGTCATTATCACACTGTCCTTTCTTTCTATTCAGTTGTAAGTCTACTGTTGTTTAATTTTATTTTCCTTTGTCTTAGTAAGCTTAATTACATGAGGCATGATTAATTAACATATCAAGAGCATTAACCAAGTTGTAACTGCAGGCTGATTAACTACTGCACCACCTTAATCTTTTTTTATTTCTAACAAGAATTTACACCTTTTTACCTTGTTCAAAGGTTCTTAGCATTGACACCATTTTATCACTAACTGCTTTTCTTGCTTTTTCTCCAGGATTAATTATTATGGTGCCACTTGTTAAAGTGCCTAACCAATCTATCACTTTCGGCTGTGCTACACGGCATTAGCAGTAGTGATAGGAGTAGTAAGTTTGTATTTCACATAAACTAAAAATCTTGATTCCTAGCATATAATTTCCATACCTTCATCTGCTCTTCGCACTGTTTCCACTGAGCTTCAGTAAGATCTATTGATCCAAAGACCTTGTGTGCATAGGCATATATGGCAGGAGAATTCCTCGTTATTCGAGTCACCATAACCCCTCGAATGGCCTCAATGTGCTCTCCCTCACCAACCATGGTCATCAGATTGGCAGGAACGCTCAAGTTCACAACGGGCTGAGGCGCTGTAAATTTCTATTTGTAAGATTCACAAAAATAATAAATTTTAAGCAGAAAATTAACTGAAGAGTCATGGTAAGGAAAGGAAAATGTCTACTAGAATGAGAACAACTTATTCTACACGGAGAACAACTTGTGAATTTTTTTTAATAAAAAAAGGCCTGGTACATTTACAGGCTCAAAATACTAAGAAACAATATAGTCAGTCAGATATTTCTTTCCAGAGAAATACACTGACATGATACATAATACTGTAAGTGAACAATACAATTCTATTATAACAGTACGTTATAAAGTTATCACTGAACTACATTTCGGATTCTATTGGGTTCAATAAAAAGGATCTGAGGTGGAAACCAGAGAAACGTAACTTTGAAGAAGTTGGACAGCTATGCAGGAAGTGACAAAAGGTTATGGACAAAAAGTGATAGGCAAAATGCTGGTGGTCAAAGGGACAACGTAAATAATCTTTAGTTCAGTCACTGGTGTCTGCATTTTCTTTCATTGTGAATGATTTGACTAACTTGTGACATATTTCACAACTAATCTAATAAGCAAAAAGAGATAAGCTTCAGATAAATTATATTTCATAAAATGAATTTGCCAAGTTTACCCTAAATCAAATGCACAATAAATTGAAATTTAGGCTCAAGTTCCACGACATTGTCTTTCACAAGATTGTTTCATGAGCCACCAAAACTGCAAAGGTATAAGATGAAAAGAATTTCAAAATCCCTAAATGAGCATGGTAATGTATAGCATTCCATAATGATGTAAAAGAACTGGTATAAATGATCTCACCTACAGCTACTGGCGCTGCTGGGGGGTACTCCTGATCTGCTGTTTCCGCCCATCGGCTCTTCCGCTTCCTGGACTGGGATGCTGCATCTGGACTGACACTACTATCACTGGAACCAGCTGAGAGAGAAACTAGCAAACTTCATCAGTAAGGCTGCCACACCTTTACTATCCTAGCGACGGGGAACGGGAGAGAGTGAACGCGACACAGATGATTATACAAAATTAAGAAGACACAAATAACAACGGAAACAAGGAGTTAAATGGCATCTGCCAACCCGAAACTAAGAATCAGTTTAATCTACTTAATACTGATTAGCTATAATCTGGGCAGGTATAACATTTAACTAGGGCAACATATCAGCAACCAGAATCTGTTCCTTGACACAAGACTAAAAAGAAATGCTACTATGAAAGCTAATTCCAAAAGAGACAAACTTAAATGTGTGTACTTCATTACTACCATGCACATGTGCTCTATTTCTAGACAAGAATTTGTCAAATCAAGAAAAAACTGGAATATTGGTACTGAATATAAAAAAGCATCTATATTTTAAAGTAAGTTTTCCTAAAATTCAGAAAGGTTCCTGTTCTTGGGCTTACTAAGGGTAGAGTCATACGAAAAGGAAGTGATAAAACTACCTACCAGAGCTTTCGGAGTTAAGTTGTCGAGCTTTCTCTTGCACTTTTTTTAAGGCCTCTTTAAACCAGTCTGGGTGACTGGCATCTGGTCCTCCTTCCATTGACGACCCACTATGGCATGATCCGTTATCCTGCAAAACCAAAGTGATAACTGGCCAATCAAAGATCCATATCACAGTGAATTACTATAATCTAATTTAACAGCTCAATATGAATGAAAAGATAATTTTAACAAACGACACATTTACTTTGGGTTAATTCTTAATCTTATATCTGTTTTCAATGGGTACTCTGTCGCAGGTAACACACGAATGGTGTAGAGAAGAGGGTTAATTTCCTACAGCAGTAACCGTAATAAGAATGCTACATTAAATAAAAATGGATAAATTAAACTTGAAAAGATGCAAATTATAATTATCAGTGAAACCAATGCTGTGAATATATAGAAGAGAATGAATAATGAACTGAAGGATGCTTCCATGCAGACACACAAAGTAGATTTTATTTCAAGAGTTCAAGTGAACCCTTGGGGGAAGAAGTGTTGAACCTAAAGCACTATCAGGAATAGGAAGCCATTTGCTGAAATTGGCAAGAAAAGTAGTCACTGATGAGCTGATAATAACATAAAAATCTGAAAAGAGGAGAGATGGGACCAAATTATTATAATATGTACAGTGTAAAATGTATGGAGGAATAAATTCAATAGTGTTCCAAGTATGTATTGAAATTGCTAAACAAATGCTGTGAAATATTATTTAAACCAGTACTGTCAGTTTGGCTAAGAGATGTTTGAGGTTGAGAGCCTACAGCTCAAGTAAAATCACTGTATACACTTGAGAGTACTGAAGAACCAATGGGATTAGAGAAATGAATATGTCTGACATTCACGGAAGAGCGGCAAGTTTTTAAATGAAAGACTCGCTTCTCAAAAGGGCAGTTTTCTCATGAGGTTGCACTTGGATTGAAATTGTACTGTTTATATTTTTAAGTGAAGAATAAAATATTATTAGATACCACGTAAGCCTTTCAAAGACCAAAGGATTACAACTACATATATGCACTTGAACTGACAGAGAAGGGATACTCACAGTTGTGTCAGGTTCTGTTTTGAACTCTGTAACATATGATGTTTCTTGGCCCTCATCTGAGAAGGCTGGGTGTCTTTGTTTAGGTAAAGGAACTTTATTAGGCTTTGCTGCCTTTGGCGAAATCTTCAGTGTTGTATTAGCACCATGTCTATCTCCCCTGTAATCCACTGAAACAAGACAGAAACTTAGTGATCTTGAAAGAGATATAAAAATTAGAAGTATATACAGTATATATATATAGGTATATATATATATATATATATATATATATATATATATATCTATATATATATATATATATATAGATATTATATAATTTAAAACTTAGTACTTATTTTCTTAAATAACATGAAGGTAAAACTGCTAAATCATGAAAATTTACATTTACCATCAATGGCTAATATAATGTTTATTTCAATTACCTTATCTTATTGTTCTGGCTAAAAGCAGTTTCAGGCAAACATACATCAACAGTTTTTAAGCCTATACTAACAAACAATCAAGTAAAATACAATCCTTGGTTAAGAAAAAAAAATTGCACCATACCTTCTGAACTTTTATGCCTCTCTGTCAGTTTTTTAAACTGTTCAAAGAAACTCCCATCATTGCTAAATTTGTTCAACATTGGAAATGACCTTGATGCCAAGCTAGAAGAAAGATAAAACTGAAAATTAGAGTACTGGTAACAGTGTTATTTTTAGCACAAGACAATTTATACTCAAAATCTACCAATTTAACATTCACAGCATAGACTATACTTCAATATCAAAAAGAAAACCTTATGTTGCACTGATACTGTAACTGGGATTAGGAAATCCTTTGATATGTAATTAACACCTAAATCTATGAATACCTGTTTGCAGTTGTAGCAAATATTGGCATAACATTTCAAAATGGTAAAATTATATATCTTCAATGGGTACAATTAATTTTCCCCTATATATAAGGAATAACCAAAGTTATCTTAGGCTAATCTATCCTTGTAAAATTACCTCTGCCATATATTTTACCAAAGGAGTGGGGTATTTATGTAATATCAGCATTTCCAGTGGCAATTATTGTTAGGTTGATAATTTGCAAAATCATAAAAATACCACTGGAAATTATAATTTTCAAGCTGAATATAATTAGGAGGCATGGGCAACTTTTCAAAATATGACTGAAGACTGTAAGTGACATACCTAGAAATGAGTTGCACATCCCATCAGATGGACCAAATGAGGGCCTCCTAAAAATCAACATGGACAGTGCTGATGTTGAAGTTATTGCCTACTTATGATAGGCTAGCCTAGAATTTTTTTCAAGCAAATATTCATGAAAGTATGAATAAATAAGCTAGCCTAGCTAAGCTAAAAATACAGAGACCTTCAATTTAGGTTCACTGCGAACTTTCAAATGTTATTCGGGAACAGGTCAGTAGGTAACAGAGCAAGTTTATCAGGAGGGGTTACTTGGCCTGGTGTGTGTTACCACTTAAAAGAGGGTACCATTTCAGAAGGAATACCAATTGACCAGACCTAGGAACTAGGTAGTACAAAGAATACGGAGACAGGGTTAAGCGATGGTAATTTCACCTCCTACCCTTGGGGGCCCAAAGGAAGCGAAGCCCCCTGACCAGGTCAGGGCATGGCAAACTAAGTCAGGTTTGGAAGATAATTTCTGGTTAGGCTGAGGCACAACACCCTACTAAAGTTTCATTCGTCGGATGGCCCAGGCGGAAGCTCCCAGGAAACATAAGGGCACAGCACCCTAAGTAAGGTTTGGGTGTGTATGGTGCTTTTACGTTGCAGTAAGGTTTGGAAGGTAGCTAAAGCCTGTTTAGGTCAGGAAACAGCACTCTGTATTTCTACAGAAGCAGTCCGCACGGACTGCAAGGAACGTAACCGCGGCTACGACATCCACTAGGGATTGGGGGCCATCCAATGTATTTCGCCGTGTTTAGTACTGACCCCTGGAGGGTTAATTTCAGTCGTTCGAATAAATATTACTTAAAATTGTTGTTCAGGAGGTACCTAAAACTGCATAGGAAAACCGCAACTGCCAAAGTCTAGGCTGCCGCGGATAAGTACCCTAGATCTACCCAGCACTCTAGGAAAGGTTAGGTTTGGCCCTCTTTCACTTTGGATTTATGCCTAACGCTGTCTCCATACTCTGCATCCGCTCTTTGCCACCTCTGCTTCCCCAACCTCCCCAACACCACCACAAACCCGACACCCACACCCACACGTCTGTCGTGACTCCTCTGCACAGGTAGTAGTAGGTAGTAGCTAGTACTACCCGGACTACTTCACGACATCAGGTTAGAATTGGGGGAGAGGCCCACCCTCCCTGATCAGGGTATGACATGGCACTTTAGCCTACACTGCCGTTAGGTTAGGGTAGCCATATGGTGTAACCTTTCTACCCAGATTCTCCCTCGCTGAATTGCCAAGTGTTCATTCAAAAGCTATAATAAACGATAATAAACCTCACACTGCCAACCTGTCCGACTCCGATTTGACGGGAGGGGGAACCGAGTCCGGCACCTCTTTCTTGATGTATTTGCTCTCGGGTGACGGTGCCGCTTTGGAATGGCTCTTGCCCTTGTCGCTGCTGCCACCGCCTGTCGTTTCTCCTTCTGTGACCTCTTCCTTGAGTCCAAGTCGCCTCTCTATCTCTCTCTTCCTTTTCAGGAGGATCTCCTCTTGCTTGTTCATCTCCTTCACCCTGTCCTCCGCAGGATATTTGGAGAAATTTGCGTTCATCTTGATGACATCGACAACGGCAAATGTGGGACTGCAAGCCAACTGTAACATAAACATTCATCTTCTTCTATCAAGGGCGCTGTTGGACTTCTGGACAGCTTGGATGGGAATTGGAGCAGCTGTGATTCCTAATTTTCCAACCGCGTCGTCGCCTAACCTTTCCCCTTTTACTTTTTCAATGGAATATTTTTATGCTAGTTAAATTTCATACATATTGCACATCACTAATTTAAGATACCTTATATAGTGAATGTAAACGAAGGTATGTAAAGACCTCGTGATTCCTGATTTTCCAGTCAGTTTGCAGTCAAACTTTTCCTTTTTTCAGTTTATATTAAAATATCTTGATGCTGGTTAAATTTCTGCTTATGCATTGGTCATCCTCAATTCAAGATACCGTATATTCTAATAGTTAACAGCGGTTAAGGTTCAACCATGAGTCATCAAATTAAAAACGAAAAGTTTTAATTCTAACACCTGAAAACTTTTATAACTCTAAAGCTTAAAAACTGATGGTTATAACACGAAAAGTTTTTGTTCAAACACGTTTACAGTTTACAGTTCAATGATTAAATACTTTCTACAAGCATCCCTTTTCTTCCATACACATGGTGCTTACACACATATATTTAGTAAGCGACTGAAAGTAACCACTGTGTATTAGGGAAATATATTTTTTTCAGTAGTTTATGTTAGAATCATTTATTGCAAAAATTAGGAAACATTTGTTTCAGTATGCCCATTCAGTAGTAGTTCTACGAGCTAGTACATTGCCTGCATGTAACAGATATCAGTTAACCAGCATTAAGAAGTCATGTTGCTCTTGTTTTACTCAAAAGCCTGCGAGATGGGTCAGACGACCCACATCATGCGATCACAAATATAAAACTGAACTTGATAATTAAATAAGATAGAAATTATTTCTAATACATCTTGTTACAAACAATTTTTATTTAATAGAATGACAGTAAACTTGCATCTTGAAGTGGAATATGTCAAAAGAGCCAAGAAACTGAAGAAGGATGAGAATTCTACAAACAGAGACAATTTGAAAGAATCATTTTCATTATGGAAGTTGGCCATATCCATAGATGAATTACGCAATTACATTGCTTGGCAAGTGTTCCTTGGATAGTTTAAGGGTGCAGGAATACAGTGTGCAAACTCCTTGAACGATGACGGAAAAAATTTGTACGATAGAGAGAGAGATACTGGCTACCTTGCATTAACGAGAGATTGAATACGAATGTCAGTAGGCAAGTGATCATTAATCAAGCAGACTGGTTTGAATCAAACTGTCAAGAAAGGAAACAGGCCTGTATGTACAGTATACCTTATCCATATACGAGAGCAGTATTCCCGGCAAGGGCATGCCAGATTATTATAAAAGCTGAAATGGCTGGGATAAAATGAAGTCATTATTTCTAGAAATATTCTAATTTGTTTCCATATGTCCTCTCGCTCTAGGTTAAGCCTTTGAGATAGATATTGCTTTGCACCCAAGAAAATTTCATTTCTAACACTTGGTGTGCTCCCCCTTGTGGTTACATATTGACTATGAGAGATTCTTCGCCCACTTTACTTGTTGAGGCTTCATTGTTTTCCCTCAACTTTTGTTCTATACCACCTGGAATAGGACCCTGTTCCATTAAAGTGATGGATGTAAGAGCAGCAGCTTTGGATACTTCAAATGTCACAGGCTTTAGCCATAGATTTCTGGCTCTCTTTTTGGAGATTCCCAAACAGACGAATATCAAGCATTAGTGCTGTATGATATTCTTGGTCACCACCTTCTTTCCAGGGTTTCATGAAGCTATATATTTCCAGTGGCTTCATCATTTCGCGAGCTAATTTTGGACGTTGATAAATAATTCTAGTGTGCGCCCATGGATGGTAGATTCTTCCAGACTCATTCACACAAGATAATAAGGTGCTCAGCAAGACTAGCCTTCAAAGTGCTCAGGAAACATGTAAAACTGTAAGCATGACTCTGCAACAATTTTCTTTAGATTATCTGTTCGAACTGCAGAAGCTCTGTAATCAGGTGCAACAGCTTTGAGATTATCACTTTAACCGAGGATCCTAAATCAGAAAAAGCTAGATCTGATCGATGTGCCCTACACTATACACAGAGAAGACCTCTGCCTAGATTTTCACCCAACTCAGCCCAAAAAACCAGATTTCCTTCCAGTATTCGCACTTTCCCCATCTGTTGTCAATCCTGTCAGTTTTTTTTTTCGTTGCTACTTCTTCAATACAAAGACCTTTACAATTAATTAGTAAAGCATCCATGAAGCCTGTAGCCCCATGCATTTCTGAGTGACTTTATCCCCAAAAAAGATTTCCTTCATGCTTTTGCTCCTCCTTGCAAATCGAGCAGAAATAAATTTGTGGTCAATATCATCAGAACCATCAACTTGCGACGAAAAGCAATCAGCATCAATGATTTCTTATATAGTGTCTTTCATAACTACTCTAGCTACTGTGTCAAGCATTTCGCGATACACAATTGCTTATCATGATATCCATCTGGTCCCCCCACTGCTTATAGTATATCTCTATATACTTAAAACTCCCTTTTATAGGTCGTTAGAAAGTGCATCAGGATTATGAAGGGATAATGACTTGGGCTCAGTAGACTTTGAAAATTTTCTTTTTAGTAACGTGTACCTACCATTAGTGTAAATTAAATTGCTTAGTCTGTCTTACGGGTCAAGTTCGAACTCAGAGGGTTTATATATAATTAAATAAAAGCTTTAAAAAATTCAAGATTTATCCAGGATGCAATATTCGCCGATTATATTTAATGAAGCACAGACAGAATAAATGTAGGAACTAAAGACAAAGATGTGGAATATACCAAGCATTAACACACACACACACACACACACACACACTAACCCGTAGTTCCAAAAACAGAAAACAAACAGGTTCTATTTCGATAAGGATATGGAACAAGAGCACCTTATGGATACTGTATTTAAGGTAATATCATGGTATATCACCATTGTTGTTTCATTTACACATTTTGAAAATTTCGCATTGTGTTCCCAACAAGTTACGTCTGTAAGCATTTGTACCTGTCTATTAAAAAAAAAAAGCAGACTGTTTTCTTAATAGAAGCGGTGCGACGGTTTTCTTGAAGAAAATTTTTCAACTGTTATTTCATCGTTACTGTTGCCATTGAATGCTTTATACAATTAAGATTTACTTAAGAGAATCTTACGTAAGATGATTTTAGAATCTAAATTGACATAAATCAGATTATATTTGAAAGCTGTCATATTACTTTGAGGTAGATGCCACAGGATTTAACTAACACACATTATATATTCCTAGCAAATATATACATTTATAAAAATGAACAAATGGAACGACAGAGGAAAATAAAAAATGTTAAGGTGAAAATAACAAGTATTTCACAAGGAAAGAATTTAGCTTCTGATTCTACTTCCAGGGATTATTTAAACCTATGAACGATTTGCATTCGACTTGCTTTAGAAATCGGTCTATTGTGGCTGAATATTATTTCTAGGACTTACAATAACACAGTTTTAACGAAGACTTTACAGTTCCTTCACATTCAGAGGATGGACAGTCTTGACAAAGAATTTATGGTTATTACTTCCTCAGAGTAAAATAACATTCCGATTTTCGGAAAACCGATGCTAGTTGGACACCTGACGAGGCTTTAGGACACACACACACACACACACACACACACACACACACACACACACACACACACACACATATATATATTATATATATATATATATATATATATATATATATATATATATATATATATATATATCTACAGGAGACTGAATTTCTCACAGACATTAAGCAGTTGTAACCCTTGAAAAGTTTGACAGTTCTAGCACACTTAACAGTTTGACACTTCTAGGATTGAAAAGTTTGACGGTTAACACATAAAAAAGTGTTATAAGTTTGACAGTTCTAGCAAATGATAAGTTTTTCAGTTTTAGTATGTAAGAGTTTGACAGTTTTAACACAGGAAAGTTTAACAGTTTTAGGGAAAAGTTTGATACTTGCAAGTTGTGAAAAAGTTTGACAGTTCCAGCACTTCAAAACTTTTAGTTTAAAAGCTTGAAAAGTTTTACAGTTCTAGTTCTTGAAAACTTGTACAGTTTTAATCCTTCAACAGCTCAGCACCACACCTCACATTTCGAAGGCAGTCTGAGCTTTCCCTGTGGTTCCCTACAATTCTAATTGAGGGCAGT
Source organism: Macrobrachium nipponense (assembly GCF_015104395.2). Lineage (NCBI taxonomy): Eukaryota > Metazoa > Arthropoda > Malacostraca > Decapoda > Palaemonidae > Macrobrachium > Macrobrachium nipponense. The sequence continues at coordinate 58,673,334 of NC_061109.1, forward strand.
AATTCTGAAAACGGCTTTATAACTCTGCTGACTGAGCGCTCTCTGACAGAAGTAACTCGTCGGCCACCTTTCGCCTCTTCTCGATCTGTGAAGAATGAAAAGAAATAATGAGTTCTTCCACTTCTCGTCACAGAGCTATCCACAGACAGGAACAAGGCAATTGTTACTGCCACATTCAACATTTAATTTCTGGATCATGCACACAAACTTTCAACAACAGGAACCATATGATTAACTTACACACATAACACCATTCACCTTGTTTACGTTCTTTGTGCACACTGATAGTTCTCCATTCCTTCCATAGGATGAAACCACCTCGAAACCGCTGCTCCTCCTTCGCTTACTTCAACCTTTTTACTATTTCTACGTAAACTCCACAATTCTCACCCTTTCAATTCTTCTGGCGATTTGTGTACTATGCAAAGAGCTACGTTTTAAAATGATTTTAACTTTCTCGTTTTTTTTTCTTTTTGCACGGCTGAGAGACCCTAATATCTTTCCGCGAGATATAAGTTTCTCGTAGCTGGCAGTCCCGTTAATGTACTTCACATGGTGTGCGTTTGGATTTACTTTATGAAGGGTATCTGCAGCGTCCCCTCAGTCCCTATAGCTACACCTATTGTTTAGCCTTTTACTTTACTTCCATCCCATTTCCTTTCTTTGGTTTTGCTGTCCAACACCTCTAAAGTTTGCTTCTTAGTGTAACTAACTATGTGGGTTTTCTCCCAGTTCCAGCTATAGGTCCTTGTGCTTTTAGTTTCTTCATTTTCTGGAGCTCTACCTTGTTAAGCCAATCACAGGGCTGGAACTTGGAAGCTCTCAGTCTCTCGAGAAAGTTCACACAGGCAGGATGAGGGATCCACCTCTCCTGAGGGATATTTTTGAAAGACGTATCCCTCAGGGGAGTTGGAACACATCCTACCTATGTGAAATTTCTCGAGAGACAGAATTTACAGCCCTGTGATTGGCTTATCAACAGCCAGTCAGGAGCGTCGAAAGGGACTAGCCTAGACATCAGATTTACGGGTGATGTGAATCTACTATAGTGATAATATTTTTATATTCAAAGGCCTTGCGGATTCATTCTTCCCTCGTCGGTGACCTGTCCGTGACCAGTCTGTGCATGACATCAAATACAGGTTAAGTAACTGCAGTTTCATTTGAGACAAAGATTTACTTACAGACGTCACGTATGACTTGACGACCACCACCCCGTAGAACAGTAAGGCCGCGATCATGAAGAAGACGACGATACTGACTCCATTGGTCACGTGATAGAACATGAAGAATATTCCGTAGACTACTTGGAGGGCCATTTGCATTACAGACCACCACCACCAGGTCATGATTAGTGTTACCGATTCCTGGGCAGGGGCAGGGAGAGAAATATAGTTGTTTTAGACGTATACAGATCCCCAAACAGTTGCAGAAATGTAAACTGTGTGTTACCGATTCCTGGGCAGGGTCAGGGAGAGAAATATAGTTGTTTTAGACATATAAAGATTCCCAAACAGTTGCAGAAATGTAAACTGTGTGTTACCGATTTCTGGGCAGGGGCAAGGAGAGAAATATAGTTGTTTTAGATGTATAAAGATTGCCAAACAGTTGCAGAAATGTAAACTGTGTGTTACCGATTCCTGGGCAGGGGCAGGGAGAGAAATATAGTTGTTTTAGACGTAGAAAGATTACCAAACAGTTGCAGAGTAGGGACATTTCTTCTGAAATGTAAACTATGCTGAGGTGTTATGACCTCTAACACAACAGTTTTCAGGTTTAAGGGGTTGGATCGGACTAATACAGAGAAGATATATATATAACCAGGCCTAGCTATGTCTCTCTTCTATATTGGCACAATAACAATAATTTCTCTAAAGAACAAGGAAATAAACATGCTGTTGCTAGGTAAGAGGTGAAGCTAGCTTGAATGTAATTCATCTTCTCAGTAAAGTTTCTTAAGTGCATGAGTAATCCTTATTTTTGTCATCAACTCTTGAACGACTTTACTACCCATTTAGAATGATCTCTACATTTATACTACAGCTACAGCTGCTGCTGCCGTATCCGTTTCTCTTTCTTGGTTTAATCCTAAGTCAGGGTCGCTGTTTTGAATAAGCCTCCTCCAGCTCTGTTTCGAACAGCTTACTTCGTTATTGATTTTGGCTCATGTTTTATTGATGGAGGCTTTTCATGACTCCAGGCCTCCCTATCTATCCACACTATAATAAAATATGTTCTAAAGACATTTCTGCAACTTTTCACTTAGATGTCACAAACATGTTGGAGACAAATCAATGATCGAAGTGGAGAATGAATCTTTGGCAAATTCTTTCTATTTGTACAAAGTACTGGTCAGGACTTATCATTAACCCACTGACTTCTATCCAATTGTTTTTGATGTGTGCACGATAAGTTTACAACATGTTTATGAAATGTTTGACACGTTTTTTGACATGTTAACGACACGGCGACTTGTTTAGGATATATTTATGACATGTTGATGATATGTTTATAACACATTTTACTGTAGTGGAGACACGCCTTAATGGACTTACCTTCCGGATACCAACGATGAGAAGGACACAAAACACCAAATCAACGAGACCAATGATAAGTTCTCCCACGAAGAAAACGGTGATCCAAGAATCGTCTTCCGCCACATCTGGAAGTAACAAGTGGCGTCAGTGACCATGACTGTTCCGACGCCACCTCGCTCTCGTTAAACTTCCAATCAGTCAATCAGTCAGATAAGGAAAGAGGAATATAGATTATCTTTTTATAAATTTTTTTTTGAGGGCGTGAATGGTTTAACTCTGATGGTGTCTTAGATATCATTGTGATCCATTGCTACGCTGGACTGGAAATTAATTTAGGGCCAGAATTAAGTTTTGAATTATAACCAAAAAAGCTAATAACTTGAACTGTGATTGCCTTGTCGACGAATGTCTGTTTTTTATTATTATATTACTACCACGCTCCCTTTTATTAATACAACGAATTATAACTCTTTCAGTGTGTAACGGAACAGTAATTGACTCCTACCTCTGAATGTATTTTATGAAATATTTGTGATAACCCCCTGATTTCTTACTTAGTGTCTTGCAGAAGCCCTGTTTGACCACTATTTGGAAGGGTGATCATCAGTGACTTGTTCCTTGTGGTATACGATACCTGCTTTAATCCTTGATTTAGAGTCACAAATGGTAGAGTTCAATATTTTAATTGGCTTTATTTTAAATTAGTTTCTCGGTCCATTTAGCGCTAAGTCATTCTTTGGGAGCCAACATTTTTACCAGTTCCTATATCCTTAACATTGTCTTTCAAAATATCAGCATTGAGTATCCAATCACATTAAACACAAATATACTCTTATCTCTCTCTCTCTCTCTCTCTCTCTCTCTCTCCATACACACACACACACACACACACACACATATATATATATATATATATATATATATATATATATATATATTTATATATATAATGTATGCCTGTATAAGAAGCGGTTGCAGGAAAATTTAAAAGAAAAGATTATAGACCCTGAGCTTTCGTTTCTATTTCAAGACCTGATAACGGTAACAGAGAGGATAAGTAGTACAATACTGTAACATTACATTCGTCTGGTAGAAACAAAAGAAAACCTTCCTAATTGATGGCTATGTACATAATTTCTTTAACCATCATTCATCTCTTAAATTGTCTGTATTTAATAGCATGTTCCTTAGAACCCTGAAAATATGTGACCCAGAATATTTGGACGAAGGAATTTTACCTATCTAGGCTATTGGTAAAAAGTTAGGTTATCCAATTTCTTTTTTTTAGATGAAGTATTAAGGAAGGCAAAGAAGTGTTTTTATGGTTCAGCTGTTAGGAAGGAGTATAAAACTCAGAAGATTTTATGTTTACCTCATTACAATGAACTCTGTCGTCAGCCTAAATTACGGAACGAATATAACATAATCGTTGTTTTTAAATATGATCATTGTATCAGACCCTTTTTGATAAAGAACAAACCTAAAGAAAGTGACGTAGGATGTGTATATTGTATTCCATGCACAGGTTGTGATAAAGTGTACTTGGGACAGACTTGTAAATCTTGTTGCACAAGGATTTCCCAGCATCGTTATAATGTACGGACTGATAACCAATCTAGTGGCATTTTTATTCATGTGAGAGATGAAGGCTATGTAATAAACTGGGAAGATACGACAACGCTGTATAGATCTAACGATATCTTAAAAAGACTAATAATAGAATCATGTTTTATTGATAACATTAATAATATGAACCTCAGTCCTGGATTTTATAAAGTTGATAATGTTTTGAAAAATGGGATATTTCAAGAACCAACGGTTGAAAGAGCCTTTTCCCTCGCAAGACAACATAGCAGTTACTCTTCATAACAGTGAGCTGTTTGATGTATTACCTAATTTGTAAATACTAGCTAATAGTTGATCTTTATTCTTGCTTATGTATGTATTTCTTTTTTATCAGACGAATGTAATGTTACAGTAATGTACTTCTAATCCTCTCTGTTACTGTGATTTAGGTCTTGGAATAAAGATGAAAGTTCAGGGTCTACGATCTTTCCTATCAACTTTTCCTGCGAGCGCTTCCTATATTTATATGCCACGGGACCATTGTTGCATTATATATATATATATATATATATATATATATATAATATATATATATATATATAATATATATATATATATATCTCCACAGTTGACAGCTGCTTTGAATTACTTGCCTTTCGCTACGATGTAGTGCCCGATGACAGCTATGGGATGAAGCAAATCAAACAACTGAAAATAAAGAAGAATAAAAATAATAAAAAACTAGAATTTCTGTTTGTCATAAAAAAGAGGAAAATCACAAATAGGAAAGAGGGAAGATAAAAAAATGGGTAAAGGTTAAAGATCCCGAAGTGGAAGAAGTGAATGAGGAGTATGTAAAGTTGGCGGATGCTGTGACTGGGTGAGGTTAGGGTGCCTGTGGGACTATGGGCTTATGATAAGTAAATCAATAATATCACGGATTAAGTCATGAACATCCAACATTATCTCTCGATTCACATCCGCAAATCCTCTCCTGATTTACATATGCAATCAGAAGTCCAAGCGAAGATGCATTACTACCCTGATACAATTCAACCTGAATTTTAATAAATGACTTAAATCTTTATTCATTGATTGACATGATAAATTATCTCTATTTCTAATACCCGATCTTCTCCTTATTTCTGTATTTCCCATTACTTTCTGTTACTTCTGTCGAATGAGCGCCATATCCTTTGGAAGCTAGAATTTCAATCAGTGGGCCCTGTGGCCTTGTTCCATACGAACAGGGTTCATCTTCTGAATAATAATAAGAATAATAATACTTCTTTCAAAGCGTTTTATACATCGTGAAGCTATCATCTTTATCTCTTGCGCTTTCATATTATCTGTGGCCTAATGGCTGACTGATTGACAAAGTTGATAAGAACTGCCCTTGAGTCTTATTCGTTGTAGTAAGAAGTTTACGTAGATATCATGATTTACCTTTTGTAGTTTCAAACAATTTTTTGTAGGTACGTCACTCGTCATAATTTTGTGACCATTAATACATACATATATATATATATACATATATATATATATATATATATATATATTATATATATATATATATATATATATATATATATATATATATATATATGTGTGTGTGTGTGTGTGTGTGTGTGTATACATGTATATATAATTATATATACATACGTACATACATAGATATCTACATAATAAATGTATATACGCATATGCATCATATATATATATATATATATATATATATATATAATTAAATTATTAATACATATATGAGTATATACATTAGATTTTATGTTAGGTTATGTATGTATGTTTGTATATTATAGTTTATATATATATATGTACACACAAATATATAAATATATATTTATATATATATATAATATATATATATATATATATAATTATATTATATATATATATACTAGGATATATATATGTAGTATATATATATATATATAATATATATATATATATATATATATACGATATATGTATGTATGTCTGTATGTATGCATACATGATCACATAAAATTATGACAAGTGGCATAACTAAAAAAAAAAATTAGTTGAAACTACAAAAGGTAAATCTACGTAAACTTCTTGCTACAGCGAATAAGAAAGACTCAGGACAGTTCTTATCAACTCAGATAATATGAAAGCGCAAGAGATCGAGATAATAGCTTCACGATATACCAACGCTTTGAAAGAAGGATTATTATTATTATTGTTATTATTATTCAGAAGATGAACCCTATTCGTATAGAGGGGGCCACTGACTTGAAATTCAAGCTTCCAGAAAATATGTTGTCCATCAGGAAGAAGTAGCAGCAAGTCAAGGGTTGTGGGTCACAAGGTCGGATGCACGCATGCTTCCTTAATAGCACAGAAGGGCCTTTCATCGAATCCATCCATTCATTCCTCCCTCTCTGAAGGATGCCGGGAAAAGCAACAGTAACCATTGGATGCGTGTTGTGAATGGAAATGAAATATGGATGGGTTCTGAATCTAAGGGTTGCAGATGAGCAGTTGTGGTATTATTATCACTATTATTCAGAGGATGAACCCTTTTCGTATGGAACAAGCCCACAGGGGCCATTGAGTGAAATTCGAGCTTCCAAATATATATATATATATATATATATATATATATATATATATAGTATATATATATATATATATACACATGCACTAAGTATATATATATATATATATATATATAATATATATATATATATATATATATATATGTAGACATTAGATATACATATATATACGCTATATATACATATGTATGTTTGTGTATGAAAAACAAAATATGAAAAATGACCTAACATTGCATCATGTTTGATATATGAAACACGCGAGTACAACAGACCACGTGACCTTTGGCGGTGAAGGGTCGAAGATTAGATAATACTTAAACAAGAAAATACGAGTATAATCAGTGTAGTGGAGGCGATTGTGACTTTGTCTTGTATGTACAAATTGCACTTTTTTTTTTATTAATTTAACTTCCCAGCAATAATTCGTCACAACTTACCAAATCAACTATAGCTACGATGATTGTTCCCGTTCTCAGGGAACACCCACAGCAACACTTGTCCACGTACAACATTTTGGTATCTCAGTTAAAGTAGCACTTTGTAGAGAGAGAGAGAGAGAGAGAATACGAAGGATTATGAGAAGCTTTACGTCTGATCGCGTGAGTTGACAAAAAAAAAAAAAATCCGAATAACTTCCTCTTGAAAGTATGAGAGTGAATTCTTGTCACCGGACGGGAGAGAACTAGCCTAGTTGGTCAAGAGACACTGGTGTAATGGATGGAAGAACATTTTAATCTTTGCTCTGCCTAAGTAAACATTATCTCTTCCCTCGCTGTTATCTCCTGTTAAGATTATATGATAAGGACTGACGCAGCTGTTGTCATGTGCCTTCTCCAGAGGTCTGTTTACTTTTCAGTGTACCAAGAATTTCCCACATGAGTTGAGGAACATAGTTTGGAGGATGGCCTTGTCTTCAGGGCTGCGTTAGGAACAAGAGCCCGTGCTGGCAGACAGCCAGGCTGTTATCTAAAGCAAATACCTAGTGAATAGGACATGATCGTCGGGTCCGGGGGCGATTGGGGGACGGAGGCTGGGTTGATTTTCAGAATGACTTCGAAGATGACACAGAAAACAAGTTCCAAATACCTGATTAATATTCAGTCATTGCTGTATTTATGTCTATAAGTTTCAGATTTAGGCTTTATTTAGTAACTTCACTCGTGCCAGTGTGTTTTATATTTATTCATTCTGTATTAAGTTGATATGCAAACTTCACACGTGCTAGCCGCTCGACTTTTATGATTGACCTAGCGGGAATACTGCTCGTTTATACGACTGCAGTTCTCATTTGAAATTTGGGACACTTTTAGGCCACCAAATGCACAGCCTGACAGAATATCGAAAAAGTTGACATATGTGAACATAATCGCAGGTGTACTCGGTACCTTAAATTACCTCCTGTCTTTGTGTAGTGGTAAGCACAGCAGTTTGTTAAACAGGAATGGGATACAGAACCGAGAAATAGAATCAAGACTGGTTCATTGGAAACAAAATATCTGGGAAGGAACCTTTTAGCACTTCTAAATGATTCAATATAGCTCTAAAAATAATTTATCATATGATAAACAGGTTGGATTAGAATATCATCTAGATTTGTTTTCTGCTGTGTTATAAAATACTGAGTATGTCTAATCTTTAAAAGGCAGGTACTAAGTCAGCAACATTTCCTCACAGCATTTTGAGTGGATTTAGATTCTGTCTCCATGTTGGTGCTCCCTGGGGTGGAATGTATTAGCTATGAATGACGTAACTTTTATGTTGATATTTTGTTCAAGATACATTTAAGAGAAGAATCTTATTTATCATCAGCTTTCGAAAACGGGTCTGTTAGTCTCATTCTTCATAATTGAGGGTCACAGCTATCGTCATATTCTTCATTTCCAACGACAGAATCACCATACTACTATTCACAGTTTTTTTACAGTAACAAGAGAGCGGCTATAATCCTGATTAGCTTGTAGTCAGAATGTTTTTACAACAGGACATGAATACGTCAAAAGATGGAACCTTGTTGTCGAAAAAAAGAAGTACGGTTAACTTTTTCCTTTCGTTGTTGAACTGAACAGGTAGCACTCGATTTGATAAAAAGAATAGCTGATGGCCCCCCCCCCCACCCCCCCCCCCCCCCCCGCAACTGATATTGTGTTAGGCCTAGGAAAGCAATTCAAAAATAATTTCTTAAACTGAGTCCAACTATCGTAAACAAAAAAGCATACCTTACAGAAGTTTTAATGAGGTTTTCTCATTGGGTGGCCTCTAGTAATGTGTCTCGCTGTAGAGCTCCTCAGTCCCAGAGGTCTTCTTTACCTCACACCGTTGGACTGTTTAACAATCTCCCTCCCAGAGGATGTTGTTACAATAGCAACTTCAAAATTTCAAGCGAAGATGCAGCGCATTACCACTCTAAAACCATTCGTGTATCTTAATATTTTACTTACGTTTTTAGTATCTGTTTTTAACTGATTAGTTAATAATTTTTTTTTTAAATAAATGATCCGTTCTTTTTGTAGGTCTTATTAACATCTGTTACTTTCTTCGAATGAACACAATACTCTTTGGAAGCTTGAATTTTCAGACTGTGGCCCATGAATAGGGCTCTTCTTCTGAATACTACTACTACTACTACTACTACTACTAATAATAATAATACTTCAGTTTTCATTACTTCCCGTTTCAAGCTACCCAAAACGATATTAGGCCTATCAGTTTCACTCCCCCTTCAAATTACGAGTTATCCTTACAGCTGGTTCCTTGATCAGTAACGTTAGGTAACACTGAGATTAATCTCCATGTGGATGGGTGATCGCATTTCGGTACCAGACAGTACTGCCATTCAAATTCTCGTTACCTTCGCTCTGGTTGGAGCGTAAATGGGTCTCAATGGGAGTGGGAGATCCTAAATAGGGAAGTGATGTATCCATGACGAAAATAAGTAAATCTAGAATCAACGTTGAATAAGTGCGTTGTCGGAAGAAGCACTTTAAATACTTAGAATCTCTGTCGAAGAATTCTCAGTAATCGAAGTGCTGATGTGAATACTCAGTAACAATTAAGACTATGAGATTATGTATATAAAAAAACTTCTAAATACTAACTTCTCAGGCCAAAAACAAAATTATCTGTTTAAATAGCGGGCTTTTCTGTACTAATAATCCGTACAAACACAGATTTTTGAATTGTATTAAATTACTATAGAGAGATGACTATAATATTTTTTTCGTTAAAATCCTTCAGCATATACATATATAGTGGGGCGGCTTAGCTCAAATATTCAAAGGAATTGTGCATTTTATGAGACAAGCACCAATTTTGGCATAAGTGTACATTAATATGTTGCGAATATTTTCAGATATTGGGCCACTTGAAATTCTCTCTTTATGTCAGCCATGTTGGATTTCAAAATGGCCGCCACTTGACATCTACGTTTGCTATTATCTTTGGACATAATGAAGCTACTGACTTGATTCTGGTATCTAAATATATGTTTTTGGGGGATAAGGAATTCAATGGTACCAATTGCCACTTGGTATTGTCTATCAGAGTCTGTTATATAATTGTATTTGGAAATTAACTAGGCAAATATTGGATTCAACAGGGAAAGAATGATTTTATTGAATACTGACATGCTACATGGTCTAGTATGAGGCTAGGTGTACACTGACATTCTACAATGGTCTGCTATCTGTGGCTAGGTACTATATACCGGTACTGAAGATACGTGTATATAAACAATGTCATGTTAACGAGCTCAGCATTGGCACAAGTATACGTATGTTGTGGAATCACCGTCATGTGCAGTGCCATACACAGTCACAGAGGGCTGTGCACTGAAGGGCAGTCTTTTTGCACTTGCAGCACCTCACACACCCTTTCTTGCACTTGCAAGAAACCAGTTCAATGCAGCTGTGAGCTGCTTCAGGTAGCCTAGTTCAGTGAGGTGTGTATTGTCCTTCTCTAGTCCTTGACCAACCCCAGTTGTTTGGTGGAGGGCGTTCTGGTGCTGACAAGAGTATCTGACCCCACACATGTCCACCTTGATACACTGCCCTCTTGACATGTTCCTCCAGAGCTGCCTTCATTGGAGGGATGAGCTGCACATTGTTCTTCCTTGTGAAGAGTTTCCTCCTGGCTTTGTCAATGTCTGTGCATTTGCTGGTTTGGTCATACAACAGGATTACGAACCTTTCAATGATATGCATTGCATTGTCTGGTATATCGCGCGGTGTAGAGGACAGCAGCAGCAGCAGCGCCTCGGTGAGTTCTGACAGTACCTTCCAGATTTCCCACACAGTCTTCTTGCCATGTCTAGCAAAACTAGGGGAATGAGAATTTTTGGCGTAGCACGTTTGGCGTCGCTGTTTCGGATGTTGTGGAATCACCGTCATGTGCAGTGCCATACACAGTCACAGAGGGCTGTGCACTGAAGGGCAGTCTTTTTGCACTTGCAGCACCTCACACACCCTTTCTTGCACTTGCAAGAAACCAGTTCAATGCAGCTGTGAGCTGCTTCAGGTAGCCTAGTTCAGTGAGGTGTGTATTGTCCTTCTCTAGTCCTTGACCAACCCCAGTTGTTTGGTGGAGGGCGTTCTGGTGCTGACAAGAGTATCTGACCCCACACATGTCCACCTTGATACACTGCCCTCTTGACATGTTCCTCCAGAGCTGCCTTCATTGGAGGGATGAGCTGCACATTGTTCTTCCTTGTGAAGAGTTTCCTCCTGGCTTTGTCAATGTCTGTGCATTTGCTGGTTTGGTCATACAACAGGATTACGAACCTTTCAATGATATGCATTGCATTGTCTGGTATATCGCGCGGTGTAGAGGACAGCATCAGCAGCAGCAGCAGCGCCTCGGTGAGTTCTGACAGTACCTTCCAGATTTCCCACACAGTCTTCTTGCCATGTCTAGCAAAACTAGGGGAATGAGAATTTTTGCGTAGCAACGTTTGGAGTCGCTGTTTTTTTTCGGATGTTGTGGAAATCACCGGTCATGTGCAGTGCCATACACCAGTCACAGAGGGCCTGTTGCCACTGAACGGCAGTCTTTGTTTTGCACTTGCAGCAACCTCACACACCCTTTCTTGCACTGCAAGAAACCAACCCGTTCAATGCAGCTGTGAGCTGCTTCAGGTAGCCTAGTTCAGTGAGGTGGTGTATTGTCCATTCTCTAGTCCTTGACCAACCCCAGTTGTTTGGTGGAGGGCGTTCTGGTGCTGACAAGAGTATCTGACCCCACACATGTCCACCTTGATACACAGCCCTCTTGACATGTTCCTCCAGAGCTGCCTTCATTGGAGGGATGAGCTGCACATTGTTTATTCCGTTGTGAAGAGTTTCCTCCTGGCTTTGGCTTTTCAATGGATCGGTGCATTTGCTGGTTTGGTCATACAACAGGATTACGAACCTTTCAATGATATGCATTGCATTGTCTGGTATATCGCGCGGTGTAGAGGACAGCAGCAGCAGCAGCGCCTCGGTGAGTTCTGACAGTACCTTCCAGATTTCCCACACAGTCTTCTTGCCATGTCTAGCAAAACTAGGGGAATGAGAATTTTTGGCGTAGCACGTTTGGCGTCGCTGTTTCGGATGTTGTGGAATCACCGTCATGTGCAGTGCCATACACAGTCACAGAGGGCTGTGCACTGAAGGGCAGTCTTTTTGCACTTGCAGCACCTCACACACCCTTTCTTGCACTTGCAAGAAACCAGTTCAATGCAGCTGTGAGCTGCTTCAGGTAGCCTAGTTCAGTGAGGTGTGTATTGTCCTTCTCTAGTCCTTGACCAACCCCAGTTGTTTGGTGGAGGGCGTTCTGGTGCTGACAAGAGTATCTGACCCCACACATGTCCACCTTGATACACAGCCCTCTTGACATGTTCCTCCAGAGCTGCCTTCATTGGAGGGATGAGCTGCACATTGTTCTTCCTTGTGAAGAGTTTCCTCCTGGCTTTGTCAATGTCTGTGCATTTGCTGGTTTGGTCATACAACAGGATTACGAACCTTTCAATGATATGCATTGCATTGTCTGGTATATCGCGCGGTGTAGAGGACAGCAGCAGCAGCAGCGCCTCGGTGAGTTCTGACAGTACCTTCCAGATTTCCCACACAGTCTTCTTGCCATGTCTAGCAAAACTAGGGGAATGAGAATTTTTGGCGTAGCACGTTTGGCGTCGCTGTTTCGGCTTGGCTGATTCGGCGTAGCCGATTTGGCATATAGAAATTTTCGGCGGAGAGACTGTTAGGCGTCAAATGACTACTTTGTCGCTGTAAACGACATTTAGCCATCAAATAGATACTTCGTCTTTATAGCGCAATTATCTCTCATTTTAACAATTGTTCAACAATTGAACAATTGTTTTTTTTTTTCTTTTTACATTTACTTTTTGGTAGCTTTAGAATTTTCAGTCGTCTAAGCCTATTGTACGAAATGGAAGGAGATATTTTAACAAAGGAGATATTTTAACAAAACAAAGTGATTCACGATGGATACCTTTTTATTTTTGATGCAACGAGCAAGAGTGATTCTGAATTAAAATTCTGGCGATGTGAACAGAAAGATCGGTGTAAAGTAAGATTACATATGAAGGATGGAAAAGTGATTCGCCAGTTGAATCAACATACCCATGAACCATCTGCTGCAAAAGTAGAAGTTGAAAAGTTGAAAACAAATATTAAGAAAAGAAGTGCTGAAACGCTGGAGCCACCAACCGTTGTAGTAAATGAATGTTTAACTGGCGCCTCTCAAGCAGCTTTAGCCATAGGGCCTGACTTGCCTGCAATGCGAAAACTTATTACTAGGAAACGAAAATTATTAAACAAAGCGCCAGCTAACCCAACTCATTTGGAGCAATTAGTTATACCCGAGTCCTATACACTGTATGTTCCCCAACTGGGCATGGAAGAAAAATTCTTATTGGGAGACACAGGAGAAGGCAGTGATAGAATTTTAATATTTGGAAGAATAAGCTGGCTTCAGCATTTAGTCTTCTCAGAAATTTGGTTTGCCGACGGAACTTTCACCATTGCGCCAAATCTTTTTCATCAAGTATATGTTATATCGGCTAAGAAGCATGATAGAGTTATTCCTATAGTTTCTGCTCTTCTTCCTAAGAAGCAAAGTTTAACTTATTCTCGTTTATTTGAGTTACTTAAAACCATCGAACCAAATTTGAGAGCAGTTTCTATAATTTGTGATTTTGAGCAAGCTGCCATTCATGCCTTTCAAGATGTATTTCCCACCTCTCGAATTAAGGGATGTTTTTTCCATCTAGCCCAAAACATGCACAGACATCTTGTTTCATTGGGTTTATCGAATCGCTATAAAACCGACTCGGACTTTGCGTTATGGGCTAAAATGATTATAGCGCTCGCCTTTGTGCCATTAGAAAGGATGGACGAATACATGGATACACTAGCAGCGGGTCTCCCAGACGAACTAATACCCTTGTTCCATTGGTTCGAAGACACTTATATTGGACGACAGAATAGGCGTTGAAATGCAAGAATGAACCCTATGTTTGCTCCCGAGATCTGGAACCTTTATTGACGCACTGTAAATGATGAAGATCGCACTAACAATCACGCTGAAGCTGCCAATCGACGTCTACAGTTCGAACTAGGAATGCATCATCCTTCCATCTGGAAATTTATTGATGCCTTGAGGAAAGTTCAGAAAGGACGTGATGCATTTCTAGATAAATTAATCGCTGGATATCCACCTCCCAAAAAGCTAAAGAAATATATAAATGCTGATGAAAGAATAAAAAAAAAAAATAGTAATGGAAGTTGAGTCATCAGAGCCTATTGAATTCCTGAAGGGTATTGCTCATAATTACGAAATGAAAAATTAATTCCTAAGGTTAAAAAAACTGTACTAAATTTTATTTTTCTAAATAATGTATTTTCATTTCAATTTTTAACTCGCATTATCCCTTTATTGTTTTAATAGGATCCTTTATTCTCTAAGTGAATAAAATTTATATTTTTTCCCAATTCAAGTTTTTTATTTACATTATTCCACTAGTCTTTTAATAATATAAAAAAATTTTACGGTTTTATTTTTCTAAATAAAGTTCAGAAAGGACGTGTTGCATTTCTAGAAAAATTAATCGAACAAAGACGTCGAAACAATCTGACGCCTAAACGGCTACGCCGAATAGTCCTATTAGTTTTCTGACGCCGAATCGGCCAAGCCGAAACGGCAGCGCCAAATGGGCTATGCCAAAACGTAGCAAACCCCAAAACTAGACACAGTGGAACATTGGCAGTGCATAAGCCTTCTCTCGTCCCAACCCAGCTGCTATATCGTGTGCTGCTAGGTATCGGAAACTCTGGCCTGTTCCGAAAGTCAGCCACAGTCCGTCTTCTGATTTCAACTCTTGTGCCAGGGACACTGCTAGCACCACAACATTGGTGTCTTGCATGGTGTCTATGCTGGGCTGCATGAGATGCTTGCAGCAACATCTGAGTGTCAGCTACTTCATGGTTACATGGGACGAGTGAGGTCAGATCTGGCAGTGCTGACGAGTTGCTTATCCTCCTGGTCAAATCATTCCATTAAAGCTGCTGAGAGGAACCGGAACAGCTCGGTCTTGTTGCTGTCCACTCGTAGGAAGTTCTGCCAGTTTCCTGGTATGGCTGCAGCAGCCACCACACGTCTCCACACGCCTTGTCCCCGCTTTGCACGTGCACTACCTTTCAGTGAATCAGCTAGGTCAGCATACCAGACCAGATCCAGGCGTGACACTGTTTGCAGCTTCGTGGATATATATGGGTTGAACTTCAGTATCTGGGCTGTGGAAATTGCTGCAGGGTTAGTGCCTGCCATCTGTTCCTTAATGTTGGGTCCCTCTAGGATCATACTGACTAGGGCAAGCAGCAACGGTGGCACAGATTCTTCTTGACATCCTTCAGGGAAGCCTGTGAAAGGCTTGGCTTCTTCAAACATGTGACGGCAAACAATCTGTGCAGCATGGGCAAGATGGACTGCATCACTGCCGCTGTCCAGCTCGCAGGCTTTGGCAAGAGCAGCACCGACATCTTCAAATGGCATCAGGATGTCTCTTCCTTTGGTGTATGCTCGCATGTCAGGCAACTGAGCCAGCAGTATCTGATTCAGTCGTATGGAGTGGACTCTTGTGTCCACCTGGACTCCTAGCTGTTCCATTCTGGACTGATAGAGCTGGACAAGGTCAGCCAATCTGAATACTGGTGCCATTTCCTCCTCTTGTCTCGTTTCTTCAATGTAGAGTTCAGTGAAGACAACTGATGACATTGCTCTTGGTGTGTATCCTGTGATCCTGTTGACTGGGCCTTTCTTGTGCGATTGTAAAGTCCTATCAAGCAACGTGGGTGATATTGGGCTTCCAATGCTATCATGTCCCCACCACTGAGACGGCCCAGGAGTTCTGTATCACTAAGAAGGGTTGCACAGACACGCACCCATCTGTCCAATTGGAATGTTGCAGCTTTGCGAAGACTGTCAGCCCCAGAAGGTTGTTCACAGAAGAAGCAAGTTTCTGGGACCTACTTCTTAGTACTCGATGAGCGTGAATGTAACCCGGTGCGTTTGCATGCAGCTGGTTCCTCATCACTCTCACCTTCTTTCGTGAGTGCTCTCTTTTGTTCTCTCTGCAGTTTGGTGTTGTCGTACTGGAGCCTGCATTTCTGATGATATTTTGCACAGTGTGCAACTATCACAGCTTCAATGCCATGACCATCATCAAGTCTTTCCAGGTGAAATGATCGTGGAAGCTCTCCAAGTTCACTAAATTTGACCAAGTTCTCTGTGGGTGAACTGTACCCACTCCCAATGTCTTTTCTCATTGATTGGTCAGGTTTGGTCAGTGTCTCCGTCTTCTCCTCTTGACATATGAGGTATAACTTCCAGTCAGCTGTGGTGAGGTGCGGTGATGTTGATGGTGAAGTTCGCTCACCAGCAGTAGCAGCTCTTCTGAAGCTCTTGGACATGGTGGAACTGTCTCCCGAACCTGCAATGAAATTGACAATGTTAACATTACTACACCACTACTATCAACAACATTACACTAATATACCACTATAACTACCACTACCACCACCACAACTACCACCACCAACACCACCACCACCATCACCACCATGTAAA
>NC_061109.1:58695158-58700158 GCF_015104395.2 Macrobrachium nipponense
TTTTCCTCTGGACAAACCAGGACTCACCTTCTGCAGATATTTCTTGTGTTCATCGTCGATGGGTTTCGTATGAATTCGTTTTTTGTTTTTGTTGCTTTGTTTTGTACTTTTCTTTGATTTAGACTTTACTGCTCTATGGAAAAATAGTTGAAATGTTTCTGATGAAACTATTAAGTAGAAACTTTTATATGTTAGTATTAAAACGTTTATGTTTAAACGTTTCTGATGCTTGTGGTGAAATGCTTCCGATGAAGTCTTTCTGATGGAAAGTTCCCGATGAAATGTTTATTTTGAGACGTTTATGTTTATGTTGCAACGTTTTTGATGAGACGTTTATGTTGAAACGTTTATATTGCAACGTTTCTGTTGAAACATTTAAGTTGAAATCCTTATGTTGAAACGTTTTTGATGAGACGGTTATGTTGAAACGTATATATTGAAGTTGAAACGTTTCTGATGAAACGTTTCCGATGAAGTGTTTCTGATGGAACGTTTATGTCAAAAATTCACTGATGAAACGTCCACAATGAAACGTTTCTGTTGAAACGTTAATCATGAAACTTTTCTGATGAAACATTTATGGCGAAACATTTTTCCATGAAACATTCATGATGCAACGATCCTGATGAAACGTCTCTGATATATATATATATATATATATATATATATATATATATATATATATATATATATATATATATAAAATATATATATATCAGATATATAATATATATATATCTTATATATATTATATATATATATATATATATATATATATATATATATATATAGATTTATATATATATATATATATAAAGGCACCAACTCCCATTCACCAAAGGTTTAAGTTTCAGGACATCACATCACTTTATTCAGCCTTTTTTAAGATTTATATATTTCTTTTATTCCCCAGTCTTTCAGACGGAGGCCCCAGACCCTCCATATACTCTCCCTGGGGCAGTGGTGGCGTTCCTTTCCCTCCTCCTCCTCCTCTTCTTCCTCCTCCTCCTCCTCTATAACAATGAAACCGAGATATGATTCTTTATGAATAGGGCGAGAGATTGCTTCCCAGAACCTCTTCCCTAGTGAGTAACCAGAGGGCCAGAATTGTAATTCGACATTGGGAGATGAGGAGTTCGATTCCGTACTGGTGGGCGTATGACTTTTCGATCCAATCACAGTCTCTCTCTCTCTCTCTCTCTCTCTCTCTCTCTCTCTCTCTAAGAGGAATATTCTGAATCTATATTCATTAAGCACCCCCCCCCTCTCTCTCTCTCTCTCTCTCTCAGAAAGAGACAGAGCCTTCCCAATCTATACTCATAAAGCATTTCAAGTGCTCTTTCCCTGCCGCTTCCTCTCCCTGGAAGAGACATAACGTTCTAAATCTACAACCAAACAGCATGAAAGCCTCTCTCTCTCTCTCTCTCTCTTCTCTCTCTCTCTCAAAGAGACATATACCACCCTCAATCCACATCCATACTACAGCTTGTCAACTCTGTGAAATATTAATCTTCGCCCATCATGTTATTGCAAAGTTTTCCTCGCTTCAAAAGGGACCAACTAAGAAAAGTTCGACATTTCAAGATTAGCCGTTTTCAATTCATACCAGTTTCCCATACGAACTATCACTAAGAGACTGTTTTTTTGGGGCAGAGTGGTGTATGGGGGTGTGGGGGGAAGCCTTATGCCGAGAGAGAAATCAAACAGCGATTGAAACCAGAGTCCCCTAAGGGGAAAGAAAAGGAAAACGCTGGTTATGAATGAACAAACATGGCCACGAGCGCACTGTGTTGTATGTCTCCTACAAACATGAGGGGAAGGTTGGCCGGGGGCTGTGTGTTTTCTTTTATTTTTATAATATTTTTATCCTTTTACAGGAAAACCTTCAATCAGTCAACGGGTGTCCAGGGTTATGTCATAGGTAAAGAAGATGGACTATACGGATTCTCAAAAAAGTTTTTTTTTTTTTTTTTTTTTTTTTTTTTTTTAAAGAGAACGCAGCTGTAGGTCAAAATTTAGAATTTGTTGAATGTAAATGTACGATGGTAATAAGTTGATTTTCATTACCCAGGCTCACTAATAACGGTACGTAGAGTATCTATCTATCTATCTATCTGTTATATAACTATATATATATATATATATATATATATATATAATATATATTATATATATATATATATATTATATGCGGTAATGCATTTGTATATAAACTGCATCTGAATAAATTATAAATTTAAAATCTTGGCAAAGGCAGAGAGTCCCAGGATCCTATGGAATCAGGGTATGACTAACGCCTATGCGCCTACGCTTATAGTCATTTAAAAGGAAAATAATATGGTAATTTCAGTAGAAAGTAATTATACTGTCATTTATACTCTGACAAATAACAATCGATTCTATGTGATCTCTGATTATTCATGCTTTTTCCCGGGGTTGGGGGGGGGGGGGAGAGGTACGGCTTTGAAATTCGTCAAATAAGTGTTTATTCATAATGATAAGTCCTAAAGACTGAGCATGCCATGTCACTGTAGTATCGCTGAATCCTGAAAAGAGAAATTCAAAGCATTTTGATAGTTTTATAATCGAAAACATAATTGCCAAAAAAAACTTCCTAACTATTTGATAGTTATGTAACACCCAATATATATATATATATATATGATATATATACATATTATATATATATATATATTATTAGGATATATCTATATATATATATATATATATATATATAAAATTACCAAAACAACAGAAACATTCCAGCAACACACTGGACATTCTATAGGAAAGTAAACATCAAAAGAATAAAAGGAATAGATGAAAATGTCTGAAGTGTAGAAACCTGAAGCGAAGCGCAAGAATTTTCGCTCTGCAGAAACGACAGAGAGGAAAGTTAGACCTGGAGTTGGCACAATTCAATTATAAAACCACAATTAAATTCCCCAACTGAAGAACTGCACAAATCCCATCAACCTGGAATTCCAAAAAGACACTTAGCCAAGTCAGGCGCGAATATTATATTACGACACTCGTCCCAAACGATGAAATTAATTCCTGCAGTTTTGATAAATGCATTTCTTTGAGAATGGATTCCAGTTCCGGGTTGGAAAACTCGAATTCTGGATACACCTTGTTACGAACACATTTGGACAAAGTACCGCATTCAGGTCTCACACGTGTTGGAAACAAGTCAGCAACGTACGGCATATTTTTCGTAAACAAGTTAGAGACAAGTCAACAACTGTGAATGGAGATCGAACTTTTGATAGATGCAAGCAGCTCTTCGAGAATGGATTCCAATTCTGAGCTGGAAAACTGGAATGCTGGATAAACTTTGCCAAAAGCATGCATCGGCAACATATTGCAGACATGTCTCAAACAGGCTGTAAAATAGTTGGCAACGTATCGCATACACGTCATAAACAGGTTGAAAACAGTCGACCACTTCAAGTGGAGAACGAACCTTTGTTAAATTTTGTAAAACTGTATGAGGCACTGGTTAAAATTGCTAGTACGTAAGCTATTGACTTGTATTCAACTTGTTAATTCTATATATATATATATATATATATATATATATATATATATATATATATATATATATATACATAGTATATACATGCACACACACACACACACACACACACATTATATATATATATATATATATATATATATATAATATATATATATATATTGTGTGTGTGTGTGTATAGAGAGAGAGAGAGAGAGAGATCCAACTACACCAGTCTCAAGCATAAAAGAGCATTAAGTAGAATTATCTGCAATTACTGTTGATATTACCAATATGCGCAGTTAGGCGCAAAGGATTCCTTTGTCACGCAAATAATGAGAGGAGGGTACGACCTCTTAATTACAGCGTTGTAGCCCAACTGATTATATAATTAATCCTGATAATGACTCTGAGATCCTGCCGTTAATGAACTATAAAGGCTAACAGGCAACATTCTCGAATTGGCCTCAGTATATTTGAAGTCTGATAAGGCCAATGGAATAGAAGTTGATTTTTCTTTCGAGTTATGCTCGCAATTATAGGTAATTAGCGCAGCAAACAGCCAGGTAACTCACCTGTCTTTTATATAGGATACGTTGAATGATATGTCTTTTATAAAGTAAGGTTGCATGTTATTTTAGACCATGAGAATGATCTAATAAAAAAACGATGAATATTATTTTATAGCAGGAAACATGAATGATCTTATTGTTTTGTATCAGATAACTTGAATAATCTTTTAAAAGAAGTTTGAATGTTATTTCATACCAGTCAAGTTGAATGACCTAATAAAAGAACGTTGGATATTATTTTACACCAGGTAAAATGAATGGTCTTGTAAAAGCAGTTTGAATGTTATTTTATACAATGGTCCACCTTATTTGCAAGGCAAGTTGAGTAATTTGTCTTTTATACAAGGAAAGTTAAAGATCTGTCTTATATAAACGAAGGCTGAATGATTTGTCTTTCATACAAGTCAGTTGCACGAACGGATTTTATCAAAGACGAATTGCATGATTCAGGAAACAGGGAACAATACAGAGAATTCCAGAGACAAACTGAATGATTTAGGAAACAATAGAAAATGCAGAGAACTCTTGTCAAGAAAATATTAGAATGAAAAATTATAACAAAAACAAGAATTCTTTTAAAGCTTGTGCACAACAACATTACTTGAGAGCGTAGAAAGCATGCTGTGGATTGAGAACATTCTTGATAGAGAACGTGACTTGAGAGCGTATAAAGAATGCCGTGGATTGAGAACATTCTTTGGATGAAAACTATTCTTTCAAATTCTTAAACGTCTCAAGATCGACAATTTCCGTCAATGAGATAAGATACAAAAAAATTTATTATAGAAAGAATGATATATTCACATCTGAATGATCTCCCTCATAATTCGGCAATATTGCGATGAATAACTGTCTCTACACATGATGAAAAATTTACATAAATATCACAAGTTGAAGAGATTCGTTTGTCG
>NC_061109.1:58705158-58707658 GCF_015104395.2 Macrobrachium nipponense
CCAAAATATTACAGATTACAATCTAAATGTGACTGAATATTGTAGATTTCAATCTAAACGGGACTAAATATTGAAGATTTCAATCTAAATACGACTAAGTATTGCAGATTTCAATCTAAATGAGACTAAATATTGTAGATTTCAATCTAAATGAGACTAATATGTCCTAATTCAGTCGAAATGAGATTAACACTTTAGAATTCATATTGCTGAAGTCAGTCGAAATCAGAATATATATTACAGAAATCAGTCGAAATGAGACTAAATATTACCATTTGAAGTGAGACTAATATTGCTGAACTCAGTTGAAATGAGAAAAAATATTGCATAAATCTGTCGAAATGAGATTTAAATATTTCAGAATTCAGTCGAAATGAGATTAGATATTGCAGAATTTAGTCGAATCGATCAGCATTGCAGTCTAGTGGAAAGAAGACTAATGTTATTATTAGTTCTCAGTCTAAATGGAACTATCACTGCATAATTCAATTAAAGGAAGACAAATATTTTAGAATTCAGTCTAAATGGGACTAACACTGCAAAATTCAGTCGAAACGAGACAGGAATTCTTTGCGCAGATCGTAATTTCAATGATCACTCCACAGGCTAGATCAATAAATACAGTAAACACGAAAGGCTCCCCTACGAACAATTTCAGAGAAGTTCAAACATGGACTTACGAAAACTGCAGCAATATACGCATTCCAAAGGGACCATCTGAGCGTCCGGCCACAGGCAATAATGGTTCCCTGGGGAGGCGGAGGAATTAGAAATTGGGGAACTGGGACCAGAAGTCAGAAATTAGCCTAGACGAGATATAAGCAATGCTGCTCCGTTTTGTACCAGTATTTGTTTATATATATATATATATATGTATATATATATATATATATATATATATATGTATATATATATATATGTAATATAATATATATATATAATTATATATATATATATGATATATATATGTATATGTATGTGCTGTGTGTGGTTCATAATCATGAGGCGATGTTTTCTTGTATTCTGCACTACTGCCTCATATATATATATATATATATTATATTATATATATATATATATATATATATATATATATATATGTATATATATATATATATATATATATATATATATATATATATATATATATATATATATGTATGTAGTATATATGTATATATATATGTGTGTGTATATATATATATATATATATATATATATATATATATATATATATATATTTATATATATAATATATATATATATATATATATATATATATATATATATATATATAATAATATATATACATATTGGCAGGAAGCGTTCTAAATACCTCGTTATTGCTCTTACCAATCATAGAATTCAAAGTTACCTCACTACAGCCAGATACTTGGACTCACATAACAAATTAAGTACGACTGAGTACTCCATAGGCAACAGTCATCCCTTAAAAAGCTAATTAATCATATGAGGTCTCAACTTTCAAATACACTAAAGTATATCAAATATGTGAGATATCAGACTAAGTTTATTCAAACCATTGTGAGGTATTCATATAGGCTTAAGTTACTTAAAAGGAATCACTCCATCAAACAACTTTAACTGTCTCCCTGGTCTCGAGTCACACAAATATTCCCACCACTGGTGGTCAATCAGTGAAACACTTTATAAACATTTTAAATACAACAACTAATCTTTAAATCAAAATTTAAACGTAGAATTCACAATCTTACTTTGAAGAGAATTTACCATTACTTGAAAACAAAACAAAAAATTAATTGAATCTTAAATTATTTTTGAAATAAAATTAAGCCCAAAAATGTTAATTTATGCCGAAATTAAATTAATCAGGCAAATCTTAAACTATTAAGAAATAATTAAGATTTGAAAAAAAATCTAAGTATATGGAAATTAAATATCCACAATTGTTAAAATGTGAAATTAAATCAAGTGTGCAATATTAAATTACCACAAATGTAATGTGAAAAACTAAGAAATTGCAAACACAAAAAAACATGCAAATATTAAAAAAAAGAATCAAACAATTCAAATAACAAAATGTAATACAGAAAACAACCCTTTGAATATCTGTTCTTCAAACTTCAAAAATTATATTTAACCACGGTCAAAATACAAAATTCCCTTTATCTTATAGCTCAGATTTTTTGCTTTTGTGCAGCTTCAAGAATCACTAGACACTTGATAGGCCTGTTACAAAAACACACTATTGCAACGTCTGTATAGATTTTGTTACCGAACCACTCACTTTCCTACCTGTCTATTCTAACATTATTTCTATTGTAGGATTGTCTGTGTCTGTAAATGGAATTTTGTCCTTATTCATATTTAGGAAAGTTACATGTCTAACTACAGGCAGTTCCCAGGTTACAGCTGGGATTCCATTCCCGGCAAGGTGCTGTAAGCCGAAAATTGCCTTAACCCGAATCATCATAATTATAAAGGGAATAATAGCACTTACAGCTCTGTTATAGTACAG
>NC_061109.1:58712658-58720158 GCF_015104395.2 Macrobrachium nipponense
AAGATTTGTATAGTGTACGAAGTAAGGGATTTTTGTTTTATAGAAAATAAATAAACTTTATTACATAATTAAACTCCGCTGATGCAGCCGTGATTTTCAATCAAATGTAATCATAATCATCAGGACAGTCACCTCAATCCTAGGAAGAATTTTCCATCTGTGGCTGAAAATAAATCATTCATATTTTTATAATTATGAGGTTTACACGTGCGTTAATGAATGTCGATACTGTTATATTTGAAATTATATAAATTCAATTTAAGAAAAAATAATGATCTTGTTATGTAAATTAACCTTGTTTTAAAAAACAGAGAGGGGAACATGATTTACAATATATTTACATAATAGAAATAGGAATAGGTCAAATACATGAGATCTCTCTCTCTCTCTCTCTCTCTCTCTCTCTCTCTCTCTCTCAAGGAAGCTATTTCAAAAGTAACCAAATGTTCTTTTGAGGTATGTTGCAGTATATGCCAAAAACCTTACGATATACCTGGAACTTTCATTAAAGTATTGACTTCATTTTACCGTTGCAGTTTTTTCTTATTTTCTTAAAGTATTGGTGAGATAAACCAGTGAGCTGCCTGTCGTGTATTTCTGAAAGCGGAAGGTCAGGCATTTTTCTTAATAGCTTTAAAACGATATCGATGAAAACGTTCAAATTATACTCTTCACTGAGAACTAACGGAAACACCTGGGTCTACACACACACACACACGCACATTTATATATATATATATATATATATATATATATATAGAGTATAAACACGCACAATGTATATATACAAATATAAATGTATACATGTACATATATATATATATATATATATATATATATATATATATATATATATGTATTTATATATACATAAATACACACACGCACATATATATATATATGTATATATATATATATATATATATATATATATTATATATATATATATATATATATATATATATATATATACATATATCAAAGTGTTTCTTTTAACCCCCAAGAGCTAACGATTCCAGGAAAATAGCAAAACCCAGGAAAGGAAATTCATGTATCTTGCTGGAATCATTAACCTCGTTTGGCTAGGGTTCTTACATGCCTGAGAAAAATACTTAATACCGTAATTATATTAAAAGCAAAACATTACAGAGAGAGAGAGAGAGAGAGAGAGAGAGAGAGAGAGAGAGAGAGAGAGAGAGAGAATGTGGGTTGATTCTTTATTTGATTCATATAGAATTTTGCCATTAAACCAAGGACTGGGGCAACTAAGGCCATTCAGCGCTGAAACGGAAATGGACAGTAAGAGGTTTGAAAGGTGTAACAGGAAGAAAAGCTCGCAAGAATAGCTCGGAGAGGGTGGACAGTAAGATGGAAGAAAGAGAATATGAACGGAGGTACAGTAAAAGGAATGAAAGTAGTTGCAACAAGGGGCCGAAGGGACGCTACAAAGCACCTGCAGTAATGCATACATTACACCGAATGAGGTGCACTGAAGGCACTACCCCCCTACGGGGAGAGAGATGTGGACACTACACAAGAATAATTCTATTTGTTATAATATATATATATATATATATATATATATATATATATATATATATATATATATATACTATATATATAATAATAAACGCGCTCTTTGGGCTCCCTATACCGCCCACTGACTGGTCCTATCGGCAATTAGCCAATTATTGAGATACAAGATTGTGGTTTCTAAACAGAGAGAGAGAGAGAGAGAGAGAGAGAGAGAGAGAGAGAGAGAGAGAGAATCATTGTCTGGTGTCAAAGCCTCGTATTCACTGTCTCCAGGAATAGCAAAGGCAAACGAGTAAAAGAAGTGAATGAAAAAAAAAAACAATTGGGGTTTTGAGGCTGAAATCTGTCAATTTGTCTTCATTCCTGATTAGTTAGTTTAATTATTTGCCCTCCATTGGAAGCACTGCAACCAGTATTGACAATAATCCAGGTTTTAGTTCGTGCTAACATTAATACAATGTAGTAAATACGAAAACATCCCCAGTTTTGGGATAGATACCTTTATAAATACCTTTTGCTTTTCTGGCACAATTTGCACAAAAGAATAAAATTTTATTTATTGATTTCACGCTCTTAAACTTGTTCCGGAAACGTTTTAACCATTCCTATTAAAAATTACAAAAATTATTGAAGTCTAAGCTGTTTGTTGCAGGTACGAATAGGTCACAATGAGACCTGAAGGACCCCAGGTAACACAGCAAGTTCCCTGATCACTGATCTTCCTTTGTATCTCTATTGTTAGAGGAGCAAAGCAATTTCTTTGTCCTGTGAAATACTCTTTTGTGTATTTTCTTCATGTATCAGAAAAGATAGATAAAACTACTACAAAATATGAGGAATCATGCTCTGAATATTTAACTAAGAAACACAACTTACATTTCTGGAACGTGTAACAAAATATTCCTTTTCCCTCTCTGCTGCTCAGAATATATTATTTTTGTCTATTTTTGTGTTGCCCGCGTAGCATACTGATCCATGATAGAATATATTTGTTTACAGAATGGAGAGGGAAGGAGATGTCTCCCTGCGAAAGTTGTATTCTTTGTGTGACCAGAGGCTAGACTTTGGCTTTGTTATTGATCCTGTTGCATATTATATGATTTAATTAGATACCCCCCAACCAAAAAAAATTCCATTACCATAGATTTCTCCCGTAGAGGGATATTTCTCTCACTGTACCTCACAAGATGCAATGTAGGCATTGCTAAAGGGTGTCTGCAACGTCCCTTCGGCCCATGGCCGCACCCACTTTTTAGCCTTTTTAGTTTACCTCCATTGTAGGAAACAAGAAAAAGAATAAAAAAGAAAAAAAACATATGTAAACAGCGAGGGGGCCAAGAGCAAACACACCCATAGTGTTCTGAGCTTTGAATTCTATGGCAAACAGAAAGGACACCACGAAAGAAACCGAGCTCTTTTGAACCTCAGGTGAACAAAGGAATATATAATTGAAATTCCACGAAGTCGAAAACGGGAGATCGGATTGCCAAACAACACCCGTAGCTCAAAAATAGAAAGAAAGGAAAAAAAACTGTTTTAGTCCCTAGGCCTCCCATTGGAGGAGCTTTTGTGCTCTGATAATGAAATATCGACTTAGCTTCGCTACTCAGCAACTGGCTTAATATTTAACCAAGATGTGTAACTATGCATACGACTGAAGTTGCCTTCACATAATAGTTAAACCAGTCATAAACCTGTCAGAAACATGTCGAAAACATGTCCTTAACATGGCATAAACATATGCTACACATGTCATAAACATGCCCTTATCAAGCCTCAAACTTACCCTTAGCATGTCAGAAGCATGCCCTAAAAACGCTACCAACTTATTGCAAACACATCACAAACATGTTGCAGACAAGTCAGCGACTTTCAGGTCTTCCTGACTTGTGCCTCGCACAATGACCTAGCATTGGCCCAAGGTTCGTTCTCCATTTACGGCCATTCACTTGTTTTCAGTGTCAGTGTGTTCATGATATGTATAAGTTGCCGACGGTCGGCGATGACATGTTTAGGAAAAATCTGATTAATTGAACTGACGAACCTCTGACCTGTGGTATAGACCAGTGTTGTCCAAACATTTTCGCCTATTGTACCCTTTATTACCTTCTCCTACTGTTACGTAGCCCCCGCCGCTCCCCCTCGCCCACCATTGCAGACCAAACTCATTTTTATTTAGGATAATCATACAAATAGTATATTAATTATGAAAAGACTGCATTATAGGAGTGTTGGTCAATAAATTCACATTTATTACACAAAAATGATGATTTAATAAAAAAATTCTTGAAAATTACTTACCCAACTTAATGTGAGATGTGAGGCTGAAGTTCCCTGATGGGATGTTTCTCTTGGGTGTGTGGGTATTCCTTGTTTGTTCACGTACCCTCATGATCTATGTTGCGTACGAGGATCCCAGTTTGGACGACACTGGTATAGACGAATGAGAGATGAGATAGTGTACAACGGAAAGAAGTAAGTTACCAGATTTATGGGAAAATGAAAAACACGTCTCCGCGCAGTTTGCTGAATACGGTGCTGCAATAGTAGTACAGTAATAGTAGCAGTAATGATATTAGGATCAGTATCGGAAGATGTCTGAAGCAAGCAAAAGCCTGGAAGGTAAGAAACTGGTCGGAATGAAAGAACATACTCTTCTTCAAGCTTCTCTCTCTCTCTCTCTCTCTCTCTCTCTCTCTCTCTCTCTCTCACCTTTCATTTTTTTTTTTTTTCGTCTTTTATCAAATAGCTTTTTTTTTTTTTTTTTATTAAACACTGAAATAACAAAGAAATAATAGTAATAAAAATGAAAAATAATAGTAATGAAAATTAGTATTATTACAAGATCCCTCTTTGCTTTTTGTTGGCGGTCGAAACTTCAAGTTATTTATTTACAGAACTTATAGTCAAATCAATAACAGGTGATTCATAAGATGCAAGTACAGAGTAATGGATGATTTACTCTCAACATAGTTATTATGTATCTATGTTAATATCACTCACAAGATATAAAGAGTCCTCCATAACATTAATTTTCATTTTATTCCACGTATATTATCTTCGACGACCGTCTGGCACACAGGCAAGACTCGATTAAGGAGGAGAAAAAACATGAATATTGCGCTCTTTCTTGCGTATTATTACATTACGGTGGCAGAAACAAATGTGGCTGTCCCATTATTACCGTTCTACACGAGAGAGAGAGAGAGAGAATCTTGCAAGTTGTGTCATCCACCTTCCTCATTATTCAAATATCATAGGGAGAGAGAAAGAGAGAGAGAGGCCACAAGTTGTCATTAACCTTCATCACTATTCACATATATGTGTGTGTATGAGAGAGAGAGAGAGAGAGAGAGAGAGAGAGAGAGAGAGGAGGAAAAAACACATTTTTCGATTTACATCTTGGAAGATCATGCATTCTTGTATCTTGCCACACATTCTCTCTCTCTCTCTCTCTCTCTCTCTCTCTCTCTCTCTCTCTCTCTTTTGCTGTATGGTCTCAAACATATATCCTGTCTAGAGCTGGTGACAGGCCTCTTTGTATTCTTTGAAATTTCTGTTGCTGTTCACAGGTACTCGTCTTATATACTATTTTTTCAATGGCTTTCATCTTTTTCCCACAAGTGATCATTGGGTTTCTTTCTAAGTTTAGTTTCGTTCAAGATTTCACTTACTTCTTCTGCCCTTAGAGTTCATTCCATTTCGTCTTGAAAGATTTATCAATTAGTTTCACTGCTGTTGGTTTTGCCGTCGTTACGCAGGAATGAAATGGAAATATAAGATTTAGGCCAAAGGCTAGGCATTGGAACCTATGAGGTCATTCACTGCTGAAAGTAAAATTAAGAGTCGAGGAGGTTTGAAAGGTGTAACAGGAGGAAAACCTCGCAGTTACACCATGAAACAATTGTTAGAGAGGCTGGAAAGTAGGATGGAAGATAGAGGATATGAATGGAGGCGGAGTAAAAGAAATAAAAGGGGTTTCAGCTGGGGGCCGAAGGGACACTGCAAAGAACCTTAAGTAATGCCTACAGTGCACATCATAAAGTCCACTGATGGTACTGTCCTCCTACGTGGTTACGTACGTAAATGAAGAGAGACGAAAACTACAATACTTATTCTCTAGTTTATTTAATTTTCTTGTTATACTAATTTTATTTTCTTGATAGAACAAAGAAAAGCGAGTCATTTCTACAGGCATGACTGTTGAGCCATTGTCTCCAATTACTTTCATTGTTGTTTTTGTTAATATTCTTGTTGTTAGAGGAAAGAAAAACTTGTTATTTCTAAAGGAATAATTACTATGTTATTATTTTCAATTACTCTTATTGCTATTTCTTTTTTTTATTTTTACATTACTGGAAGTAAGAATTACAAGTAATTTCTGTCGTTACTAATCTTGCATAGCTACCTTTAATAAATATCATAATATTATGTATTTCATCATAATATTTAAGGTCGATCTCGCTTATTTCCAATCATTCACGTTTAGTTTACGTCCATTCTTTGTAACCAATGAAAACAAATTTAATTACGAATATTTCCTTTTACGTATCATCCAAACCGATAACCATATTGTGAAAGATTCCGTTTGTGTTTGCCCATAGAAAAATATTCATATACCATAGAAGATGGTAATTCATGATGGCTAACCTATTCCATAGACCATAATATCTCTGTCTATTGTATTTCCATCTTCGGAGTTTATGTCTGTATTATGTAACAACCTTACAACAGAAATATTAGGACAAAAATTATTTTATTGATGTGATAGAGTTTCTTAAGGCTTATGAATTATCATTTGAAAATAATAATGAAATATACATAGACCAAAATCGACCATAAATAGAGTTCCACTTTAACCCATTCTCATATAGACGGATTTACTGAGTGCTATTTCAGGACTAACATCAGTAATGAAGACTTACATAAAACTAGTTGTTTTGTTAAGATAGGAGCCCATGAAGAGCTGCGTAGTTTCAATATCGAAGGAAATTAGATTAGGTAAGCGAGTCTGCGCCGGCCAGGATTCGAACCGCACCCTGGTTTATCAAGATGGCCTTCATTTTACAGAGAGAAGTAATTTTCTTAAAAAGGAATATTAAGTAAGGAGAATTAGTGTTATAACACAACAAAAAGATTTTAACCAAGTTGGTTATAATTCTCTGTGAACTCACATTTGAAATAAGGAAAACACATAGTTCACATTTCCCATAAAATCCATAATCAGCTTTCGGTTATATTATCTTGTGGATAATGTAAAAAATATAGATTAAAAATTATATATCGACATCAAGTAACATTTTGGAGGCCAGACTGAGATCAATTACAAAAGAAATAGTAAGACGGTAAAGTTGAAGCTCATAGGCCATTGAATATTGACATTTGGTACTTATTATTCCACTGATTGTGCTGATATTTACTTCAGACTTAAGAGCTAAGTAAGCACTCATACATTATACATATGCATAGTAATATATGTGTGTGTGTGTATCTTGAATTTCCACAATAGTCCTGTGGATGAAGTATGTAAAGATCCTCACGTGAAAACATATATATATTTTTATATATATATATATATATATATATATATATATATATATATATATATATGGATAAATATAATAAAGGTATAAGCCACGAAGATATATATAATATATATATATATATATATATATATATATATATATATATAAAAATTAAAGGATAAGCCACGAAGGAAAAATAAACAACGGAGTTTCCGCTAGATCTTTCGACGTTCAACGTCCTAAGTAAAGGATGTTGAACATCGAAAGATCTTGCGGAAACTCCGTTGTTTATTTTTCCTTCGTGGATTATACTTTTATTTAAGGATTTATCACGTTCCAAACTTTCGTGATTCAGTTATACATATATATATCTGTATATGTCTGTGTGCGTACTATATATATATATATATATATATATATATATATATACTATATATAT
>NC_061109.1:58725158-58750158 GCF_015104395.2 Macrobrachium nipponense
AATCACTAAGCATTCACTAAGCACTGACTATACACTAAACATCCACTAAATACTCACTATATACTAAACACTCACTAAACATTCACTAAGCATTCATTATACACTAAACACTCACTAAATGCTAAATGTTTATTAAACCCCTAAACACTCATTAAACAGTGAATGAACATCCACTCATTACTCACTAAACAAGAAATAAACATACTAAATATTCACTAAACACTAACAATCATAAGACGTTCACTAAACACTCACTAAACATTCACAGAATACTTACTAAACATTCACTAAACACAAACATTGACTGAACTCTAAACGCTCACTGAATGAATAAAAACTAAACATTCGTTAAACACGAACATTCACAAAAAATTTCCACTGAACTCTAAACACTCACTAAACATACTTACACACTAAATATTCATTCACTAAACACTAACATGCACTAAACTTTCACTAAAACCTAAGCACTCACTAAACACTTAGCACACTAAACATTCACTGAATGCTTATGCGCTAAACATTTGTTTAACACTAACATATACAAAACATTTTCACTAAGCTCTAAACACTCACTGAATACTTATAATAAACATTAACTTTCACAAGACATTCACTAAACACTGACTAAACATCCATTGATTACTTACACACTAAACATTCATTAAAACCCTAAAGGCTAACTAAATATTCACTGAATACTTAGATAATAAAGATTCAGTAACATTCGCAAAACACTAATCACTCAGTAAACATTCACTAAATCCTAAACTAAATATTTACTCATAAGCATTCAATAAACACTTACTCACTAAACCCTGAAAATTTGCTAAACACTTACTCATTAAACATCGACAATAAATAACATTTAAAATCGCGCTAATCCATGTTCAATTTGGGGGTTACCAGACCTGTAAAAATGGCCGCTAGGCTTTGCAACGCCGCCCTGGTGGAAGACCCCCGAACTACGTAGTACTGGTATAAAGATCGCAACTCCAGGTATATATCCTCTATGGTTCCACCAGAAAGGCTACTATACAAACCAGTTTTCCTGAGTCAGTTTTCTAGTGGTTTTCGTAATGTTAAAAAAAGTTAGGTGAGTAGAAGATATTTTTAGCTTTTCAAATTGAGTATGTTCTTAAGGTTTCATGGTTTGTTTTGGTATGGTGCTGAGAAAGAACAATTTTGATCTTTTCTTACCTTCTAGGACACCTCATAAATAACCCACATAACCCTGATCCAGAATGATCTCAGTGTAAAGTAATGGCAACAACTAAACATTTGTTGTATGAATGTCCAAAGTGTAATCAGCAGCGGCTGTCAAGTTTAGGAACTAAATCAATCAGTGAAATCTTTATAGAAACTTCAACATTTGCAATTAGTTCAGTTACAAAGTTTTTGAAAAATTCTGATTAAACTGACAAAATATTAAGAAAATCTATACAAGTACTAACAAGTCCTTCAGGTCAGTCCTGTGAGCGCTGATAATCAGCTCAGTGATCTGATAAAACTATTTTAGTATAATAATATTAATAATAATCTTACCCTCTACTGTTTTTTCTTGAACGGGGAAATCAACTGGAGCTACATTGTACCCACCAACACATTTTTCTTCCCGTAGTAATCTTTAACTACACAGAACTATAGACAGGTATTTTCAACATATAAAAATATTTGAAAAGGTATTTTCATTATAATAAAAAAAGTTTGCAACTGAATAAGTCCTACAGTGATATAACTGAATCCTTAATTTACACTTCTTGTAATTAAAAATTGTGGGTCCAACCTCGACACAAAACACTGATGACACCAATTTCTGGTATCAAAATGTACTCATCAGTTTTTTTTTCACATAGATTTATTTCATATGCAGGTTTTCCGGGAAGAAGGGGTGAGGGGGATGGGGGTTGGTATGTTATGGAGTGGGACCACTGATTAGATTTTTAAGCTGATCCAGTTGCCAATCCAGATCGTATTGGCAGGCGTTGATTAGATTTTTAAATGAATCCGGATTAGCTGGTCAGAGGGACCCAAATGCCAATCCATATTTTTTCTGGTGATTTTTATTAGATTCTGAGATTAATCTGGATATTGGTCTTTTGTTGGGGGAGGGGGTGGGCCCCGGGTGGGGTGAGTAGAGGGTTTAGCAAAGATGGCAATCTTCTAAAAAAAATTGTAGATAATGGGGAAAGGGGCGGAATTTCAGTGTATTTTAAGCAATGGTAAGAAGTTAGGTTTGCTAAAGAAATCGTTATATTATTCATATATGTCTCCCTTACTTGCAGGATTATCCACCGATGCATAAAATTCATGTGACGAGTTACTGAGTCATTGTGTGTTATTTTCTCTCAAATCTTCGAATTTGGATATGTTTTTTCGTTTATGAAGGCATGTGAGTTGTTAATGTTTATTTCTTCAATAATAATAATAATAATAATAATAATAATAATAATAATAATAATAATAATAATAATAATAATATGTTTTGTTAAGAATGATTGCTGCTACAGCACTATTAATCTTGTAGAGAGTGTTCTCTATTTTTCTGATGACGGCTTTCTCGTTGTTGCTTAGGCTGGCGAGCAACGCACTTAAGGGCATGGTAAAATTCGGTTGAGTCATTTGGTTTATTATTGCTTATACAATTCTCTCTCTCTCTCTCTCTCTCTCTCTCTCTCTCTCTCTCTCTCTCCAGCGCGAAGTTTCTTCCTGATCCACAGGACATTATCAAGCGATGACTGCTGAGGGACTGAATTCCAGTGGTTGTTGTTGTTGTTTGAGATTAAGCTGGCTTTATGCTAGCACGGGCTCTTGCTCAAGAGCAGCCCGTAGGGTTTCAGTGGCGAGTCCTTCTTTGGTGTAGACTGTTGTCGTTAGCTTCTGATTCGTCTTCGTGACAAGGACGTCGAGGAAGGAGAGCCGATCGTTGCTGCTGTACTCGACGGTGAAGTTGAGTGCGCTGTGACGCAGGAACTGCTGTTGAAGGGCTTCTAACTCATCCTCGGCGTCGGCTTGCACCAAAGCTACGAACCTTGGACTTTGTCTAAATGGAGATAGCGAGTGGTGTCCTGCGCGGTTCAAGACCACCACCGTCAGGGCCTTTGTCAGGAGGGTCTTTGTCAGGAAGGCCCTCTCGCACTGTTCGACGTGGCAGGACACGCACCTCGAACTCGACCGAGCATCCCTGATGCTGATTAATAATGGGTACTCGGATAAACTCGTAAACCGAGAAACACGAGCTGCCCTTGACAAGTGGTAGATGACGGAGAAAGAGAGAAGGAACATTCCACCCCCGGAGGATATATAAAACTTTTCTACAAAGCCTTCATGCACCGCCAATACAAGGAGGACGAAGCACGCATGAAGAAAATAATAGAGGAACACGTCCGCCCTATGGAGGAAGGGAAGAGAGTGTCCCTCATTATTTACTATAAGAATTGGTGTACGAAGGACCTCCTGATGAAGAACAACCCCTCCCCGCCCGTAGGAGACCCCCTAAAGCAGTCCAACGTTGTCTACGTATGCCCCGCCCAAGGATGTCCTTGGACTTACATCGGCATGACGACGATGCGCCTGTCTAAAAGGATCTCCTGCCATGCCCAGGAGGGCGCCATTAGGCAGCACGCCCTTGCAGTACACCAGAAAGACATCACGAGAGACGACATCATCAGGAATGTCAAATCATCGGGACAGCCCCTGACCCACGACGTCGTTGAGCAAAAGCCTCCCCTTAATACCACTCAAGAAGCGTTCCTGATACGCCCCTCCCCACCCAACGAAAGTACCAGCGCACATGAAACAAACACCGGACGTGAAGCACATAATGAGAATAATACCAGGGGTGACATCACTCAGGTAGAAGCCAATAAAGAGGCTCCCAGTGATATCCCCCGCCTGAGAAGGTCTGCAAGACACGTAAACGCTCGCCGTATGAGTCACCTTCCCAGGAACCAATGAAAACTCGACCTGCCGGAGAGGTTCTCTATACCGTACTCGAGAGCCCTCAACATCACGATATAAGAAGAAGGACTCGCCACTGACTCGCCACTGGAATTCATTACGGGCTGCTCTGTGAGCAAGAGCCCGTGCTGGCACAAGGCCAGCTTAATCTTAAACAACAACAACAACAACCACTGGAATTTTTTACGGGCTGCTCTGTGAGCAAGAGCCTGTGCTGACACAAGGTCAGCTTAATCATAAACAACAACACTGGAATCTACGGGCTACTCTACGAGGAAGAGCCCGTGCTGGCACAAGTCCAGCTTAATCTCAAACAACAACAACGACAACCACTGGAATTCAGTCCCTCAGCAGTCATCGCTTGATAATGTCCTGTGGATCAGGAAGAAACGTCGCGTTGGAGAGAGAGAGAGAGAGAGAGAGAGAGAGAGAGAGAGAGAGAGAGAGAGAGAGAATGGTATAAGCAATAATAAACCAAATGACTCAACCGAATTTTACCATGCCCTTTGGTGGGTTGCTCGCCAGTCTAAGCAACAACGAGAAAGCCGTCATCAGAAGAATAGAGAAGACTTTCTACAAGATTAATAGTGCTGAAGCAGCAATCATTTTTAACAAAACATGTCTACGAGAGGGTCTCCTTCCGAAATAATAATAATAATAATAATAATAATAATAATAATAATAATAATAATAATAATAATAATATAGTGATGCTGACCAATGCTATATCAGGTGAAACGATAAGCAAAAAAGTACATTTTTATTTTCGAGTGAAATCAACGGAAGACTGAGAGAGAGAGAGAGAGAGAGAGAGAGAGAGAGAGAGAGAGAGAGAGAGAGTTTCGTAAGTCTATAGGCTTATTTTTATTCGGAATCGTAAAAAATGCTGTTAACATGAATAGCAGCGTAAAACTTTCTCATATGGAACTCATACTTACACCTGGTATTAGCAGCGTTGTGTGTGTGTGGAGAGAGAGAGAGAGAGAGAGAGAGATTCTAATGTAGCTAATTTATCCTAAGCCTATAAGTTAAATTTTCTTTCGGAATCATAGAGTATGAAGGTAACATGGTGATAGTCGGGGAGAGAGAGAGAGAGAGAGAGAGAGAGACAGAGATATGTCCCCCTTTTCTCAGGAAGCGAAAAATAAGCGCAGTGTTATTATTTTGCTCCAAGCTCAGTAATGGAACTGTCACGTCTGTCAATGACAACGATATTCGATATATGGCAGGTTGGTGACAAAGCAAAAAGTTCATGCTGCCTGAAACTGTGGAACATTTTGCAAACGTTGCGCTCTCTCTCTCTCTCTCTCTCTCTCTCTCTCTCTCCAAGTTCAGCCCCGATAGGAAGTGGGGTGAGAATGGGGTGGGAAGGTGGTGATGTGTACAAATAAGCGAAAACGACAGGTATTAGTGTCTAATCCATAGTTTTCGAAGTTACTGAGATGAATAGTGACACTCCCGATGCCCTTTAAGTCAAATTCATAACCCAATAGGGAGTGGGGTGGTGAGAAGGGATGGGAAGGTGGTGACATGTAAAAATAACTTTTAAAAAATACTGATATAAGTGTCTATTCCATAGTTTTTTAGGTTAATGAGATGAACAGTGACATTCCTAATGGCCTTGAAGTCCAAGTGCAGCACCGATTGGAAGATGAGGTGAGAAGGGGTGAAAAATAAAATGTCAAAAAGGACTGATCAAAGTTCAGCCTCAAAAGTGGGGTGGGGGCCGGGTGAGCTGTGATGAAAGAAGCAAATATCTTGACAGGAATGAGAGAGAGAGAGAGAGAGAGAGAGAGAGAGAGAGAGAACGATTTATCAGTTGCCATTCAGTTTTCATGGGCAGCGCTGGGTTGGTCAGCTAGTATGTATATATATATATATATATATATATATATATATATATATATATATATATATCTATATATACGTATATATAGATATATATATATATATATATATATATATATATATGTGTGTGTGTGTGTGTGTGTGTGTGTGTGTGTGAGTGTGTGTGTGTGTGTTGTATGTGTGGTGTAAATTGGTTCTTATAATCCCTGGCTTACATTTGTTGCAGGAAATTGCAACATGAAAACTCTTAAAAATTCATGATGTGTGATAGTAGCGTAAGTCCTTTTCTATAAGGATTCTCTCTCCAGATGCTATGTAAATTTATCTTTATCGTTCCTCTTAATTATTGTAGTAAGGATTATTCATAGGATCTTCCGGCTATATGCTAATGAGCAAGGAAGTTTCCTCTGGTGCTATTCAGCACGAATAAAAATATGAACCTCTCTCTCGGAACAGTCAAAAACACTGAAGAATTTGGAATGGGAGTTATGCTCTGTTTCTGTCAGTTTGTCTGTTTGTCTGACTGTCTGTTTTTTTGTCTGGTTGTCTGTCTTATATCCAAAGGTAATCACATTTTTAGCATTTCCCAAAGATACTGCCCTTTCTTACTAGCAGGAATTCTGCTAATTTCTCCTTATTCAAAGAGGCTATCATAACTCCTCTCTCTCTCTCTCTCTCTCTCTTTTCTCTCTCTCTCTCTCTCTCTCTCTCTCTCTCTCACACACACACTACTTTCAGTATACCTCACTTTTTATGTTTATTGCTTGGCTTCCATTTCCCAGCGTCGCATAACCTATTTCTATTTTTTTTTTCAGTATCTCCCTCACTTCCTCTCTCGTAACAGTAACTATTCATAAGGCAAGTTGTGATTTGTTTTTTCTAATTCTTCTTTTTTGTAGCTCTAAAAGTAACAGAAACGTAATTAGCATAATCATAGTTGTCATTACTACTCTCTGTAATCTTTGCCGTGTAATAGAACTCTATTCATTTATTTTTTCTCTTATTCCTGCAATTTCTTCATAACTTCGTTTTGGATCCAAGAGTAACAACAATATGATTGATGTAATGAAGTTTTGTCTTTTATAGCTGTATTAATTTCGTTTGTTAATTCCTTTCCAAACTCCTGGCCTTATGTTATCATTGCCACTCCATATTCTTTGCCTTGTGTTATCATCATTTCCTTCATTTTTATTTTCCTCAATTCATCTCGGTACTTTGACTGGTGCTGTCATTTCCATCATTACTTCTTTTTTTTTTATCGTTTCTACTATTTCTCTTTTATTTAAATTTTAGTTCCAATAGTAATAGCAATATATTTAACATAGACATATTTGTCTCTCATAGCTATATTAATTTAATTTTACATTCTTTTCCTAATGTTACCATCTTTTTTTTACTTCCTCATTCACGCCATTTCCTTACACCTCCAATATCCTTTATATTTTTTCTTATTCATCCAAATCACCTCATTCCATCTATCTAAGCCTAGACTCTTTTGCTTTACTCTCTCACAACATTTCCTTAAACCTCCAATTTCCTTTATATATATTTTTTAATATTCCTCTCAATCACCTTATTCCGTCTAGCCTCAGGACGGCATCGGAGTTAATGAGGCGAGTCAATAAGTGGTGATTATTGTTAATCAGCGAAGACTTTCCACCTGACGCTTCCTTGATAATTAGGCCTGCTCTCGTCAGGGGAAAGTAGGCCTGACTTTATGTAATTCATAACGGCGAAAGTTTTTTTTTTGCAGAGTTAATCAAATGGAACAGAAAATGATTGATTGCTAATAATAATAATAATAATAATAATAAAATAATAATAATAATAATAATAATAATAATAATAATTCAGAAATCACTACAATAGCATTTTCCAAACGACGTCAACAACATGAAAAAAAAAAAAAAAAAAAAAAAAAAAAAAAAAAAAAAAAAAAAAAAAAAAAAAAAAAAACCAGTAATTTAATAATAATAAGAATAATAATAATAATAAAAAAATAATAATAATAAAAGATAAATAAATAAATAAATAAATAACATTCAGAAATCATTACAATGGTTTTTTTTTCAAACGACATCATCAGTAACAACAACAACCGCAACAAGACAATATAATAATAATAATAATAATAATAATAATAATAATAATAATAATAATAATAATAATAATTTTAAAGAGAAGGCAGATAATTTTCTTATTGTAAGCTCGCAAGGGATTTAGAAAACGTCAAAACATGATCACTAGAGAACCTATCAGAATGGTGAAAAAAAAACTGATCCATAATGTGAAACCGTATTATGAGAAAGACATCTAATGCAACACTCACCTAAATTCATAAGCTTACTAGCTGGTCTTCGATCTTGAAGTTGCCAGTTAGCTTATAATCACGGGAAATATATCCAACGTGAGATAAAGGACTCTCGGGGTCAATATTTCGTAGTGAAAAGGAAATAGAAAATAGAATATTTCAGACGTTCATTTTGTGAGGCTATCTGACCAGTCGTTTTATTATACCTGCATGAGATGTTTGTTTACCTTGAATACAGACAATAAGAAATCGGTTTCGTAGGTAGGAAAATGTAGAGTTGCCAGTTTGTGGCATAAATCATCGAATGGCGCAGTCATCTACAGGCTAATGCTTGGAGCTTGCAGTCTCATTCCAGAAATCAATTTTCATACACTTTCACTACTACTTGGGATGCGAGTGTGAACGGCAGTAAGTCACAATAAAGCCTAAGAAAGTTGATGAAATGAAAAGACTGGGAAGAAATCCTAATTACAGTAAAACCTCTTGATTTTTTTACACGTAGGAATTTGTTATTGATTTTTTTTATCCAGTAAAATTCATGCATGTTTCCATATTTTAAAGATGAGCCATGTAAACACAAATGCTTTTACAATTCATATTAGACAGTGCCTTTAAAAACATCTTATTACTTTAGTCTTTCTTGACGATTTCAAGGATCATTATTCTGTACCTCCTGTAGGCTCCTGTAACCTGAAATTCTCATGTGACTACTCTATTTTCTGCTTCAGTCAACTATGCTAACTCCCCCATTCGACTTGCCTCAATTATTGCAATTATGTAACCTTACCTTTCTCATCTACGTTTTAATTTTTTTTCCTTTTATCTTCAGTGTTTTCACACATCACCTTAGTCCACCCTTTGACGCTCAGGTAATTATCTTGATTGCTAATTATCTTCTTTTTCCCCTTAGCTAATTCTGGTTATTAGTCTCGCGTTACCATGAAAGAAGTCATCTTGCAAAAATGAATTGTGTCTCTCATTAGGAGCGGGGAGAGATAAAATGGTATTAAATTAAGACACACTATGCTTTTCACTGTTTCCTTGCAGGGTTCCCACATAACCTACCAAAAGAATGAGAATATAGATTTTAGAATGTTTTAAAGTATGGAAGTTCAGAATTTAGAATTTGGTAAAGAATGGGAATTTAGAATTTAGGATGTGGTAAAAAAATGTGAATTCAGAATATAGCATTTGTTAGAAAAAATTAGAATTCTAAGTTTAGCATTTGTTAGAATATAGGAATGCTGAATTTAGAACTTGTAATAAAATGGGAATTTATAGTTTAAAATGAATTAAGTAATAAGAATTAAGCATTTAAGATTTGCCAGAAAATAAAACTTAAGCATTTGTTGGTTAAAATGCGAATGCAGAATTTAGAACTTGCTGCCAATTAGAAATTTGAATCAAGAATATGTTAATATGAGAATTTGGAATTCAGAATTTGTTAAAAAACAGGAATTAAAAATTCGGAATTAGAAAAAAATGTTTATTAAAAAATCAGAATTTGTTACAAATGGGAGCTCAGAATTCGGAATCTCTTGAAAAATAAGATTGAGAATTTAGATTGAGAATTTAGAATTCAGAATCTCTTGAAAAATGGGAATTCAAAATTCAGAATTTGCTAAAATATATGAATTCTGAATCTACAATATGTTAAATAAAGTAGGAAAGTAAAATTTAAAATGTGTAAAAAATGGGAATTTAGAACTAAATTGAACAAAAATGAAATCAGAATTCGTCAGAAATTTTATATTATGCTCTATTCCTTATGCAACTCCAAGTAACTAGACAAATTTGATAGATTCATTTGATCAAATACCTGTTTATCTTCAAATGTCATTATGTATTTAGAGCCTGCCAATATTTACAAGTTACTGTGCATCCCCACATGTATGGGAGATGTCCTCATCTCGCTGAGTACCTAACAAAATGCCAGACTAACTTTAAACTTTGCTTTCTTCTTGGAAATACGTTAGACCATTTGGTGTGAGTGTTACTTCTACTTTTCCAATCATGTCATATAAACTCGGTTTTAAGTGCCTGCAGATGCTAGGTGGAACCACGAATCTTTCTTTATTCCTCCTGAATTAAGAATACAGAATTATTTATCTCCCCCGTTCTAAAGGGCACCATTCAGCATACATCTTTGGTCCCGGAGAGAGAGAGAGAGAGAGAGAGAGAGAGAGAGATAACGGAGGGGAAAGGATGAATTGTTATGAGGGCTGTATACATTTTTTTATTTTAATTCATTAGAGCTATTTCAAGAGAGAGAGAGAGAGAGAGAGAGAGAGAGAGAGAGAGAGAGAGAGAGAGAGAGAGAGAGAAGGACCAACAAAACTATTAGTATGTTAACTTCGTAAGTTTGTTTAATCGATGTAGGGAAACTAGAGATTTGCTGTATACTTATGTTAAATATTGTATAGAAATGTTACTATACTTTTACATAACGTTTCTGAACCCAAAAGATAAATCAGTATATATCTTTCACAGAAGTTATTCAGATGTTACCTTTATTAATCTTCCCTATTTAACCTTACATAATCTGAGTTTATCACAGGCATTTCCTTCTTGACGTGGGTGTAAATTCTTTCTCCATTGAGATTTTTTCAATACTTTTTTTTTTACTGTACTTCAGTATTCTCGTGTTCTTTGCATCATTTTTCTCGCTTTACTATCCCAATGTTTACATCACTTATTCTTCACTTTTCACGTTTATCCTAAACATCCTAACCAAGGAACCACTCTAAAAACTCCTCACGAAAGGTTAAAAAGCAAATTAGCTGCTCTGTCCTCTGACGTAGTCAGACCCAAATAGCATTTCCTCATTTTCACTCGCTTTTCTCCGTAACTTCTGAAATGTCTCCTGTGAAGAAAA
Source organism: Macrobrachium nipponense (assembly GCF_015104395.2). Lineage (NCBI taxonomy): Eukaryota > Metazoa > Arthropoda > Malacostraca > Decapoda > Palaemonidae > Macrobrachium > Macrobrachium nipponense. The sequence goes on from NC_061109.1 coordinate 58,736,153, forward strand.
AGTTTCCCAACATTTGTCTCAGTTTGGGTCCGATGTCATCTCGAATAATGTTGTGAAAGTCAGCCTGATTGTGTTCTGTCCTTCAAAAGAGTCTTCAGTGAAGACATAGCGTGTTAAATCTTCTGATTTAACACGTTACGATGTTATTGTTATAGGATTACATAATACTCATAGTAGCATGAGTCTTGAAATGGAGAAACAAATCCACAGTTATGTAAATGTCCGTATATTTAAAGATAAATCTGTACAGAAAGCTTTCGGGAAACTGTTCGATTCACTTTTTCCATCTCAGATTATACAGATTTATTTTTACATATATGTACATATACATAACTGTGGATTTGTTTCTCCAATGTCAAGATTATTAGAAAATGCATTTTGCATCGGCATAAAAATATGTTGGTTATCTGAATTGCTAAACTAATAAAACTTTGTGATATCTTAGTACCGTTGCAGACGCAATAACTGTTCAAAGTGGTAACTGTAAGAAGAGAGAGAGAGAGAGAGAGAGAGAGAGAGAGAGAGAGAGAGAGAGAGAGAGAATTTCAAAATTACGGGAATGCGTAATTATCCGTATTCCACGTGGCTTAATCAGGATTAAAAACCAAATATGTATATCTGACGAAAACATTACTTCTGGCTCCACATTTTAAGTTGACCTGTTTTTTTTCTCTCTCTCTCTCTCTCTCTCTCTCTCTCTCTCTCTCTCTCTCTCTCTGTCCTCATAAGTAAAGTTTGGAACATAGTCTTTGGAACGCTCATAATCTTTTGAAGTGACGAGTTGCAGAGATCTGCCTCTGATGGCGATTTTAGCGAGCTAAACCTATTACGCCAGGTTGCCTGCAGGGCTAAGTTCTTGGGACTTTATTGATTTTCCAGTCTTTGTTAGCGCCTCAGACGTTAGCTTTGAAGAAGAGAGAATGGTAATTGAGTCTCCTGTAACTCGCTTTGCGAGGTTTACTCAAGTTAATGCGAAATTGAGAGGCTGATGGCCCCGACAGAGGTCTACATAGAGCGGTTCAGTGAGGAACGTGGGAGGAGAAAATCAGTAATTCTTTTTTTTTCTTTTTAAGGTCTAGTTCTTGATTTTTTTTTATTAGCCAATACAGTACCATGCTCAACTCCCCTGACTCGAAAAGCATTTGTAACGGGGCTTGTAGCTGTTGATCTTGAATGTCTAACAAAATTTGGGATATATATATATATATATATATATATATATATATATATATATATATATATATATATATATATATATAAGCTAAATGTTTTATCGTAGCACTTGGTAAACTTGTAATCTATTGATTCTAGAAAATCGATATTAAAAAAACATCTTCAATATATCTACGATATTATTATTATTATTATTTTATTTTGCTCTATCACAGTCCTCCAATTCGACTGGGTGGTATTTATAGTGTGGGGTTCCGGGTTGCATCCTGTCTCCTTAGGAGTCCATCACTTTTCTTACTATGTGCGCCGTTTCTAGGATCACACTCTTCTGCATGAGTCCTGGAGCTACTTCAGCGTCTAGTTTTTCTAGATTCCTTTTCAGGGATCTTGGGATCGTGCCTAGTGTTCCTATGATTATGGGTACGATTTCCACTGGCATATCCCATATCCTTCTTATTTCTATTTTCAGATCTTGATACTTATCCATTTTTTCCCTCTCTTTCTCTTCAACTCTGGTGTCCCATGGTATTGTGACATCAATGAGTGATACTTTCTTCTTGATTTTGTCAATCAACGTCACGTCTGGTCTATTTGCACGTATCACCCTATCTGTTCTAATACCATAGTCCCAGAGGATCTTTGCCTGATCGTTTTCTATCACTCTTTCAGGTTGGTGCTCGTACCACTTATTACTGCAAGGTAGCTGATGTTTCTTGCACAGGCTCCAGTGGAGGGCTTTTGCCACTGAATCGTCTATCGTTCTTTGAACATATCTGGTTCTTAGGGCCTGATCTTGTGCCACTGTTATCATTCCTTCAGTTTCCTTCTTTAGCTCTCCCCTCTGTAGCCATTGCCACGTGTCATCGCTGGCTAGTTCTTTAGTCTGTCTCATGTATTGTCCGTGCATTGGTTTGTTGTGCCAGTCCTCTGTTCTGCTTGTCATTCTCCTGTCCGTATATTTTTGGGTCTTCGTCTACTTTTATTAGTCCTTCTTCCCATGCACTCTTTAGCCACTCGTCTTCACCTTGGAGGAATAATGGGAGGAGACGCCCCGCATGGGTCAGACCGTTCAGTAAAGTGAAGCCAGTTTACTGCGTGGCAGCCACGCCTATGACTGGCAAAAGAGAGACCACACCATAAGGATTAATAGAAACGCTTCAGTTACTTTTCCCATCTTTTATTTTCATAATGCGTCTTTTCATGGCATAAATGGAGGCGAAAAGTGTTAGACATTTTATCATTCTTTTAAAGAACATAGTTAATTATTTCATCATACATAATACCTTACTTTATTACTCAGAAATACAATACAAATTTTTCATAATCTTATATACATATAAACCTATACTGGCACAAATTTAAAGCTTCTTCTTTATGTCTGCTAATTCCTTAGTCCTTACTGTTTGTTATCGCCTACTATTGGGAATTATTGACCGCTAAAATTAATTAACTTAGTGTATATCTGGCGACTCTTTCCTGCGACCTGCGATTGAAGTATAGCAGTAATCTGCCTACCTGCATGATTATATCTCACTTGCAAATATTTTTCAGTTATTGTTTTAATCAGTAAGTGCAAGTGATTGTCCAATGGTTGAGTATCATACATGTGATAATCGAACTCTGAAAATATTGTTTTGCCTCTGTAAGCTGCCAATACTGAACTAACTAATTTATGGAAGTTAACTCTCCCCTGTGGTTTTGTTTGCAGGACAAACATTTCCCTCATATATTTTTTGCATGTATTGCATATATCAATAACATCATTTGATGGATACACCAATTTTCCTTTGGTTTTTAATTTGATGAGGTGTGACGAAAATGAGCGTCTGTTAACGTTAATGCATCAATGCAGACATCACACTGAAAAGACTTAATTTTTTAACTTAAAAACAACAAAGACTGCAATATAAGCTACTATTTTAAATGAACATTTTGACAAGTGGTAATGGTTTGGAATATAATCATGGTCATCTTCCTTGTCATCTGAATATGCTTCTTGAACTTCTAGAACTCAATGTCTTGAAACAAAAGCATTTATATTCCTTACTGCAACCTGTTCTTTTATTCTGCTTGAAGCAGTTAATATGGGCACCGACTCTGATGGCATTAAATCATTATGTACAAGTAGCCTTTGGTAAGCAGCAGAGAATTGTCTCTGTTGGATTATCATTATGGCCTCCATACTTCTTACTTGACCAAAGAATAGTTCAATATGATCCTGACTGAATTTGTAGGTCATCAAAAATTGTAAAGGCCCACCATCTGATGCAATACAGGTTTCGTACACAATCTGAAGACTTCGTATGCAATAGAGAAAGCCAATTAAACCAGTTTTTCGATCGTATTTTAAGATGTCTTTACCATCCTGAAGTCTTAAAGATCTTATATATGTTTCTGCTTTTATTAGAAAATCTTTAATATAACTTGCATTATTCTTCTGAGTTGGTCTTTTAAATCCTTTGGTATTTAGATTTCGAGAATTTGATATGTCAAATAAAGTGTTGAATACCATAATGAATTCAATAGTAGCTTCACTTATTTTTTCATCAAGGCATTATAGTTTCAGTAAACGTGTTAACTGTCTGCGGATAAAATGGAGTACGAAATTATGTGCACCGTAAGCAGAAGAGGACGCACACAAGAAATCTAAAAGAACGAATTAAAATAACATAGCGTACCAAAAATAAAAAGTATGACACCTTAGTCATCGCAAGGTCGCGTACCTACGGTCGACCCAGGGATTCAGTTGCCAGTCCCAATATGGCAGCCAGCGACCTGAGTGGCTTCACTTATCCCGCAGCAAGGCGTCTCCTCCCATTATTCCTCCAAGGTCTTCACTGGTTTTCAGATATTGCCCCAGTGCTCTGTTCTCGATGTTGACACAGTCCTCTATGCTTAGTAGTCCTCTCCTTCCTTCCTTTCGTGTTATGTATAGTCTGTCCATATTTGCTCTTGGGTGTAGTGCTTTGTGTATTGTCATATGTTTCCTGGTTTTCTGATCTATGGTGCGGAGTTCTGCCTTCGTCCATTCCACTATTCCTGCGCTGTATCTGATTACTGTCACTGCCCATGTGTTTATGGCTTTTATCATATTTCCAGCGTTGAGTTTTGACTTGAGTATCGCCTTGAGTCTCTGCATATATTCCTTCCTGATCGTGTCCTTCATCTCTTGGTGTTTTATATCCCCTCCTTCCATTATTCCCAGGTATTTGTATCTAGTCTCATCTATGTGTTTGATGTTGCTCCCATCTGGTAGCTTTATCCCTTCAGTTCTTGTTACTTTGCCCTTTTGTATGTTGACTAAGGCGCATTTTTCTATTCCAAACTCCATCCTGATGTCCCCAGATACAATCCTTACAGTCTGGATTAAGGTATCTATTTCCTTGATGCTATTACCATAGAGCTTGATGTCGTCCATGAACATCAGATGGTTAATTCTGTTGCCTCTTTTCTTGAGTTGGTACCCGGCATCCATCTTCTGTAGTACTTTTGTCATGGGAATCATGGCTACTACGAAGAGTAGTGGGGACACTGAGTCGCCCTGGAAGATCCTTCTCCTGATATTAACCTCTGCTAGTCTTATTCCAGAGCTTGTAAGTATTGTATTCCAATTGTGCATTGTATTTTTGAGGAAGCTGATGGTGTTTTCCTCTGCCCCATATATTTCCAGGCATTCTATTAGCCATGCTTAGATTGGTTTTCCTTCTCCTACTGTTCTTCATTACCATTTTGTCTATAAGGAGCTGGTCTTTTGTGCCCCTACACTTCCTTCTGCAGCCTTTCTGTTGGTGGGGGATGGTGTTTGTCTCCTCTAGGTATAGCCTTTCACTGTTAGTAACTTCCACATTATTGGTAGGCAGGTAATAGGCCTGTAGTTACTGGCTATATTTCCCTTACTCTTGTCTTTTTGTACTAAGGATGTTCTTCCTGTGGTCATCCATTTGGGCGCATGGTGATTTGAAATACAATGCTGGAGTTGTTCTGCTATTCGTGGGTGTTGAAGTTTTTGAGCCAGTATCCATGGACTTCATCGGGACCTGGGGTTTTCGAGTTTGGCATTTTCTTTAGTTGGTGTCTGACTGTGTCTGTCGTGATCTCTGTGAATCTTTGTTTTATTCTCCCTGTTTTCTTCTTCCTTGACTTCCTGGAGCCATGTTGCATGTTTGTTGTGTGATACCGGATTGCTCCAGATGTTTTCCCAGAGTCTCTTACTTGGTTTGGCTTCAGGAATTTCTTGGTGGTTGTCTTCCCCTCTTAGTTGGCTGTATAGTCTTTTCTGGTTGGTTCCGAATAGTTTGTTCTGTTGGTATCCCTTATTCCTGTTCATGTACCGTTGGATCTTATGTTCTTTGGCCTTAAGCCTCTTTTTTACATCTTCTATTGTGTTGTTTAGTCCCCTCTCTTGTACTTTGTATTTCTCGTTGAGTTCCTCCCTTGTTTTCTTGCTTCTAGGCCTTTTTTCTGCCATCTCTTTCAGTTTACTCAAATCAGATCTCATCACCATGATTTGCTTTTCCAGGCGCCTTTTCCAAGGCGGTTGCTGTTTTGGTTTCTGTTGGGTTGGTTATGCTGGTGGTGTTGGTGTTCGTATCCCCATGAGTTCTGCTACTAATCTTGCTCCTGCATATGCCAAGTTATTTGTTTCTGTGATACTGGTGGTGTGTATTATGCCCATTATTTCATTGACCTCACTTGTTTTCTCCCTTAATTTCTTGGTGTTGTAGGCTTTCATGGAGGGGATCTTTGTTCTCTCTGTATCTGGCTCCATCCACTGTCTAATCTATTCTACCCATTCCGTCCTCTCTGTTACTTAATCGGTGTTTCTTCGTGTGTCGTTGTTTGATACCTCATCATCCCTGTCGTCTTCTGTGGCATCGTCTCTTAGTTCATCTTAGCGTAATTCGTTGTCGTGTGACATTTCCCTTTCCAGTCCTTCCCTTTCTGTTGGGGAGAGCTACTTCTTTTTCTTTATGTTCCTTACTTGATCTGCCATCCTCTTCTCTGTTTGGGGGGTGTTATTCCTCTCATTCCAGATGTTGACCAACCTTCTTCTATATCCTCTCTCCGTCGGGCAATTGGGTTTAATACCTGGCTGCCGGACGAAGCTCCTCTGTTGTCAGAGGTTCCATTTACGTCGTTGTCGTTTATTCCTTCATTTCTTTCCATCATTGCTGAGTTTTGCTATTTAACCCATAGCTGGACCCTACCCTATCAGGGATAGGTACTCATTTACAGCTGAGTAGACTGAGGAAATTAAGGTAAAGATCCTTACCCAAGGAATCAACGCCGAGGAGAGCGGTCACCAATCCAACGACTGACCAGCTTAACCAGTCCATTGACGACTTAACCCACTCTGCCACTGCGCCACACATTATTATTATTATTATGATTATTATTAGGGAAAAACTCTATCACGAGAGTATATATAATGTTCAAAAGGGTTCACAATAATACAAAGTGTAAAAAGTCCGTGTATATTTTTGAAGACTTTACAGAAAGCTTTCGAACCCTTCCCTGGGTTCATCTTCAGTCCAAATGAACAATCAGTTACAACAAGTACAGAGGTAAATTTAAAAAACAAGAGTCGTTGAAGATCGTTGACAACGGTCGTTAGCTCGTTAATGGGCCAGGTGATGAAGAAAGAGGGTAGTTAGAACATTATTATTATTATTATTATTATTATTATTTATTATTATTATTATTATTATTATTATTATTATTATTTTATTTTATTAAAAATAAATGGCAGAATTCACAGAATTGATTTTGTACAATATTCTTTCAATTCTCCTTATGATTTTCCTTTCTGGCACGCTGGTATTATAAAGCAGCTGTCCAATGTTCATCGTGCTGTAGGTCGTCAACGGAAATTTCGGGCGGGCTGGTGTTATCAAAAGCAAACTGGTTATCAGGGACAGGCTGGGGTCGTCAACAGGTATACAGGTGCGTTTCGTTAGGTCGGGAACAGGCCGTAGTCGTCAGGGGTCTATCCGTATTTCTTGTTATTTCTTTTTTCTTTTGGTGGTTTTAAGGCGCAGATGTATTCACGCTATTTATTGCATTCGGTTGGCTTGAAGAAACGGGTACCTCACTTTTCATTGGGCAATACCTGTGACGTCACGAGCGATGTCATCAGGGGGCCGTTTGCTGTTGGCTGTCCTCTTCGTGGGCGGAGCCTCATCCTTATTGGTGATGGTGGAGGTCCCCTCGAAGGGCGTGCTACCAGGTCGTCCTCAGGGCGAGAGCTTGAGCTGCGATCACCCTCAGGGTTACTAGGGACGTCCTCAGGATGAGAGCTAATGCTACTATCATCCTCAGGATCCCTCTGGTGCGATGGTCGTTGTGGGGCGTCTGCTGCTCTCCTGACGGCTGTGGGGAGGAGGAAGGTCTCCTGTGTGATGTTCAAACTGGGCTTCTCCCTCCCGATGTGCAGCGCTTCTAAGATTCGCAAACGACGTAGATCGGGGGGTGCCTGGTCGATAACCTCGAAGTTACCGACGATGTCGCTGCGTCGGATTCTATTATGGGCAGTCCTTGCATGATTAAATACGCTCCTTCCTGCGCGTGGACAGGAGATCCTCTTGGAGAGGCGCATTGACGTCATCATGATGTAAGTTCCGAGGCATCCTCGGATGGGCACGTGTATCTGTAAATGACGTTCGTCCTCTTCAAGGGATCCTGCAACGGTGCGGGGTTATTTTTCATAATAAGACTGCATGTTTTTTTACTTGTATAAAATATGATCAAGTTGATCTGCTTGTTGTTGTCGTCGGTCGGGGAAACGTGATTCCTGATTATTTCCCGTAGGGCTCGCTCGTCTTCTTATATCGCCGATGGAAGGTGCCCTTGTAGAAAAAATTAATTTTCTGCTCGGGGGTCTGGGCTGGGTTCCTGTAGGTACCATTCTTCCATGCTCTTCCTGAAGACGTTCTGGATGCTTCGGTTGGTGTGTCCGTTGTTTACTAGGACCTGGGCTGCACGTTCCATCTCCTTATGGGCGTCTGCCCATGTTTGAACAATGGGAAAGAGCTCTCCTGACGTAGGCGCTGATGGTGGTGTCCTTATAGCGTTCAGGGCATTCACTCTCGCCGTTCAGACACATTCCCAGGTTCGTGGGCTTCGTGTAAACCCTTGTAGCGAACGCACCCTCCTTCTGTTCAACCAGGACGTCCAGGAAGGGAAGACAGCCATCACGGCTATATTCGATGGTAAATCGTAAACGGCTGTTGGTGTGGAAGGCTTGACGTATTTCCTCGATCTCCTCCCTCGTTCCTGCTTGGATGAAAGTGTCAATCTATATACCTTACGTATATAGATTGGGCTTCCTAATGTTCCTAAAGACAACGCTCCTCCACCATGCCCATGTAAAAGTTCGCAAACAGGACCCCGAGGGGGATCCCATCGCTACACCATCGATTTGTAAGTACATATGGCCATGTGGGTTAATGAAGGGGGCCTTCTTGGTGCATATTTCCAGCAGAGAGCGAAGGGCGTGTTCGGGGATATTCAGCGGGTCGGTGGATGGGTCTCTGTAGACAACGTTCAAGGATCATTTTCGATGGTTTCATCTACAAGAACGTTAGTAAAACAGCGACTCTACATCCATCGATGTCAATACTGCCTCCAGGGGGCGCGGATCTTAATGGCTTGCAGAAACTCCGCAGACGACTTCAAAACTATGGTGTGCTGGGGATGTAGGGGGTGAGAATAGTATTTAGTTGTTTAGCAAGGTGGTATGTGGGTGACTGGTATTTGGCTAATGATAGGTCTTAAAGGGTTTCCCATTTGTTTGTAAGTTTTCACGTTACCCGTAGATGTAACCGACCGGTTGTAATCTCCAGAAATACTAGAGAGGTGTAAGGCGTTAGTGGCTGCGTTGACAGGTTTCTATGATTCTAGGCTTCGCGTTTAATGTCGTCTACAGGGTTCTTAGTTAATGCGTCGCACTTAGTGGTTATCGGCGAGGATCTCGTCGATTTTTTGTCTATATTCGGTAGTCTTGATAAGTACTAGGGCTGCGGTCTTGTCCTGCTGGCTCCTGACGGTGATGTCTTCTTGTTTTCTCTCAAGCTTTTAGCAGCATCCCGCAGACGGCGATCGACGATGTCCACTTTTATAAGTTCCTCGGTCTGTAAGGGCCTTCTGCTAAGAGGAGAGGTTGAAGGGCGTCGGTGGTGTGTACATTCCCAAGGCTTTCTGTTTCATTATCGTCTCCGTAAGATATTCTATCTCCATCCTTTTATTAAGGGGACGGGGGCGAGAGATGAAGTGGCAATTCAGGCCTTTCTTGAGTATGTTCCTCTTCTCAGGGATGGGGTGTAGGTGGTCAAAGTTATTATTATTATTATTATTATTATTATTATTATTATTATTATTATTAGTCAGAAGATGAACCCTATTCATATGGAACAAGCCGGCCACAGGAGCCACTGACTTGAAATTCAAGCTTCCAAAGAATATGGTGTTCATTCGAAAGACGTAACAGTAGGTAATGAGCAATACAGAAAGAAGAGACCAGTCATTAGAAAAACAGATAAACAAACAAATTTATAAGTAAGTGAAAATATAAGTAAAATATTAAAATACAAGTTCAGTTGCATTAGGGTTCACGCATTGCATCTCCGCTTGAACTTCTGAAGTAGATCGATTGATTCTTTTATTTTCTAGATCTTTTTATTTTCCTGCCAGTGAATCAGCAGCAAAATGCTCGAGGTTTTGGTGTTTTTTTTTCTACAATAGCAATTACTGTTTAGTCTGTCGGAAGAGGAATAGTATGGCATTATCCCATAAACTTTATTGCTTTACGGGAAATCAGTTTCTTTCTTGATTGCCTGAGCTTGATGCTATCATACAATGTGAAGTTCATTCCACATTTTTCTTCCAATGAAATGAAGGCCACATTAATATTGTGACTGTTATTGATATAGATTTTTTGTTTTGTTTTGTCTTTGTTTTAGAGTATGATATAAAACAGTTTTTATTACTCTCAATTATGTCTATTTATAATTTGCTGATAGAAATAGCATTATACTGAATCTTACTTCTTAAGTTGATGGTCTATTTTGACTTAATAAAAACCGAATGTGAAGTCCTCACATGTGAGTGTGCGTGTGTGTGTTTGTGATGCGCGCTTGCAGGTCACATTCAAGCACATACAACTTGATAATGTGCTTAAAGTGCTTCTGGAAGTTTATTATATTTCCATGATATGTTCTATATCACAAATGTCAAAGCCCATGTAAATTACTTTCATTCTTTCAAAATTATTACAATTATATCTATTCAGTCACTAAAATGAATTTTTGAGAAATATCTTTCTATGTCATACGTGAAAATTCACGAATGAAATAAGATCTTCGTTCTTTCATTTCGATGTCAAAAGAGATTTAACTCTCTCTCTCTCTCTCTCTCTCTCTCTCTCTCTTCTCTCTCTCTCTCTCCTCTTTCTCTCTCTCTCTCAAAGCATCAGCTCCGAAATTCTACTCAAGGATAATACTGTATTTATTATGCAAGAGGATATTGCAGAGAAACGGAGGGAAAATTGCAGATTCAGACACAAAAATTAATAATTATGATGAAGGAAGATCAAATATTATGGAAAAGTTGGATTTTTTTAATGTCAGAATTTCTGGAAATGAAAAAAAGAAACAACATACCAGAACAAAGGAAAGACATGGGAAAATCCTTATTACTCCCACCCGTATTAAATGAAGGAGAAAACACGCAAAACCATCATAGTGATGAATGCGCCAGGGTTTAGTTACGAGTAACTCAAAAAGAAAAATAGAGTACTTAGAAGAACTAACCCAAAATGAAAGAAAATAGATATAATGAATATAAGTGAAAACATGGTATTCCCAAGAGACTGGGAATGATGATCAAATAAAAGGGTTCCAAACTTATAGATCAGATAGAAAAAAATAGGAATCAAGGGGTAACCGCATATGGGAAAGACAAAAAAAACAAGGAAAAATATATGAGAAATATAGTAACTCAGAATGTGAACTAATAGCGGTAGAATTTGAATCTGAAAAATTGATGAACATAGTAATATATAGACCTCCTAATACTAAAGAGTTTGACTTAATAATTAAAAAATTAGATGATATATGTAGAAATCACAAGGACTGGACTATTCTCCTATCTGGTGACTTCAACTTTCCTTTCGTAGAATGGAAAGAACGAATAGGAAGATTGTGTTGTACTTTTTATACATATAAAAAAGAGAGTAATAGTAGTGCAGAAGATAAGAGGCAATTTGAAAAGCTATTAGATATGCTACTAGAATACAACATTCAACAAATAAATCACCTGCCTGAACAAGAAAGGAAATACTTTAGACCTAGTATTTGTGACGAGATGAATTATGTTAAAGAAATAATAGTTTATAATGCGAGTATTTCAGACCTATCAATGTCAGAATTAACAGTTCATCCTCCAAAGCAAGTGAAAATAGAGATAAGCAAGAAATGAAAAAGTGGGAAGGATATGGAAAATACAACTTCTACAGTAAAATATAAAATGGTCAGAAATTAATGAAGAATTAAACAAAGATTGGGATAACATTTTCGTAAGTGATGACATAAGGGTAAATACGGAGATATTATATAAAAAATATTGGAGATAATAGTGGGATATACCGAAGAAGAAAAGTAAACATCATTCATGCATACAAGAGACAGAAGGATCTTGTTCCAGAAAATCAGAAAATGGAAAAAAGGTCTTGCAAAAGAAAAAAATGCATGGAAAGTTATAGAACTAAAAAGTAAGATAGAAAATGCAGAACAAAAGATTATACAATCAAAAGAAAATGAAAACGGGACTTGGAAGAAAAAACCCTATTAAATATCAAGCAAAACCCCAAACTATTATAACTCATATGCGAAGAAGATGATAAAAAGAAGAATATATCAAGCCCTATGAGAATTGAAGGAGATTAACGAATGAAAGAGGAACTTTGCAACATACTGCAGAACGATATAAGAGAGAATTCACCCCTAGAATAGATAATGAAGATAATGATATAGAAGTAAGGGATGAAAAATAGTGACATATTTAGCTGACATAGATATTAATGATGAAGCTGATATTGTGCAGGCTATTAATGAAATTAAAAATGGAGCTGCTGCAGGGCCAGATGGAATTCCTGCTATTTTGTTAAAGAAAGTAGTTTCATTCTATCGCAAAGCCACTTGCAATATTATTAAGACAAAGTGTAGATACAGGCAAGATATATGATGAGCACAAATTAGCATATATTACCCCTACTTTCAAAAGTGGATCAAGACTAGAGGCAAGTATTATAGGCCTGTGAGTCTAACATCACATATTATGAAAGGTGTATGAAAGGGTAATGAAGAAAAATATTATGAAACATTTAATAAAAAATAATTTGTTTAATAAAGGACAACATGGTTTCGTACCCGGAAAAGTACACAACCCAACTGTTAGTCCACCGTGAAAACATATTCAAAAATATGAAAACGCGAAATGAAACAGATGTGGTTTATTTAGACTTTGCAAAAGCTTTTGATAAAGTAGACCATATATTAGCGAAGAAAATAGAAAACACAATATCGTGGATAAAGTAGGAAGATGGTTAAAAGAATTTTTTACACACAGAAAACAGATAGTTATTGCAAAACGACGAGAAATCGGATGAAGCCAAGGTAATATCCGGTGTGCCGCAAGGTACGGTGTTAGCTGCAATACTGTTTGTTATTATGATTGAAGACATAGACAATAATGTTAAGGATTCGGTAGTGAGTAGTTTCGCAGATGACACAAGAATAAGTAGAGAAATTACTTGTGATGAAGATAGGAACGCTCTACAAAGAGACCTTAACAAAGTATATGATTGGGCAGAGGTAAATAGGATGGTATTTAACTCTGATAAATTTTGAATCAATAAATTATGGAGACAGAGAAAGAAAGCTATATGCATATAAGGGACCTAATAATGAGAACCATCCACAAATAAGGAAGCAGTTAAAGACCTTGGTGTGATGATGATGGAACATGTTATGCAATGATCAAATAGCAACTCTGTTGGCAAACAAAATGTAAAGCAAAAATGGGAAGTTGTTAAGGCACTTCAAAACAAGAAAAGCTGAACACATGATTATGCTTTATAAAACATATGTTCGTAGTCCACTTGAATATTGCATATGATATGGTACCCACACTATCAAAAGGATATTGCACAAATAGAGAGTGTACAAAGGTCCTTTACAGCTAGAATAGAAGAAGTTAAGGACCTAGACTACTGGGAAAGACTACAATTCTTAAAATTATATAGTCTAGAAAGGAGAAGAGAACGCTACATGATAATTCAGGCATGGAGGAAACAGATAGAAGGAATAGCAGAAAATATCATGGAACTAAAAATATCAGAAAGAGCAAGCAGAGGTAGATTAATAGTGCCCAAAACTATACCAGGAAAAATAAGGAAAGCACACAGGACATTAATCCACTACGCACCAGCATCGATAATGCAGCGTCTATTCAATGCGTTGCCAGCTCATCTGAGGAATATATCAGGAGTGAGCGTAGATGTGTTTAAGAATAAGCTCGACAAATATCTAAACTGCATCCCAGACCATCCAAGATTGGAAGATGCAAATATACCGGAAGATGTACTAGCAACTCTCTGGTAGACATTAGAGGTGCCTCACACTGAGGGACCTGGGGCAACCCGAACAAGATGTAAGGTCTGTAAGGTCTGTAAGGTAACAAAAGAGAGAGAGAGAGAGAGAGAGGAATTTGATTCAGCGGTTCACGGAAGCGTTGCTGAGAAACTCAGAGCTGATTGTGAGGTTTTCAAATTCTAGGAA